>NC_031966.2:28914166-29216532 GCF_001858045.2 Oreochromis niloticus | reverse complement strand
CAACCCTGCAGAAAGCCAGATGTGACTATTCAGACACTACACTGCCAAAAGTATTCACTCACCCATCCAAATCGTTTAATTTATTTGTTCCAATCACTTCCACAGCCACAGGTGTATAAAGGCATGCAGACTGCTTCTACAAACATTTGTGAAAGACTGGGTTGGTGCATTCCAGCGTGGCACCGTGATAGGATGCCACCTGTCCAACAACTCCAGTCATGAAATTTCCTACTAAATATTCTACTAAATATACTAAAAAGTCCAATAAAATGAAAAAAAATGAATAACAAAATGGAAGCAATTGGGAATGCTGCAACTCAACTGGTAAAGATGTTCGGGAACAACCCAGGAAGCACCATGGCTTAAGCTTGCCATAAACTGGAAACTGTTTGAGCACCAGCATTACTGTCCCCACTGAAGTGAGTTTTGCATCGTCATGGAGTAAGAGGGTGCCATCTAAGAAAGAGTCCACTGCTTTAAAATCAGCACCTTTAAACTCAACTGAAATTTGCAACTGCCCTCATGGGCAAGCCAAACGTCTTCTGAAAAAAGCTTTATTGTAAGGCCACAAGAAGTATGTTTGGAGGAGTAAAGGGGAGCC
Organism: Oreochromis niloticus; assembly: GCF_001858045.2. Taxonomy (NCBI): domain Eukaryota; kingdom Metazoa; phylum Chordata; class Actinopteri; order Cichliformes; family Cichlidae; genus Oreochromis; species Oreochromis niloticus. The sequence goes on along the minus strand of NC_031966.2, from coordinate 29,215,931 downwards.
TTTCAAACCTAAGAACACTCTACCGCTGTCAAGCATGGTGGTGGTAGCAATACACTCTGGGCTTGTTTTGCTGCCAGTGGTATTGGTACGTTGTACAAAATATATGGAATAATCAAGAAGGAGGACTACCTCCAAATTCTGCAATTTTGCCCTCATATCAGCATCTGGATGGTTGAAACTTGAACACAACTGTGTCTTCCAACAGGACAATGTAGGCTAACATTAAGCTTTTGGAATGGCCTTCCCAAACCCCAACCTCAGTCGTATCGGAAATGAGTGGATTATGATTAAAAGCTGGGTCAGTGTGAGGAAAGAAACCAATTTAAATTTACTCTATCAATTCTTTCAAACAGAGTGGCCAAATGTCCAGCCAGAATTATAATTTTACCATATATCTTTGATCCTGTGTGGATTAAAGAAAATCTGAAATAATTTCAAACAGCTGCACCAAATTCTTACGTTTTAGATTCATTAAAGATACATGTCACGGTTCTTTTGACCCAGCATTTTGAGTTCTTGTGTTTTCGTATTATTTTATATTATGGTTTTTGTTCTGAGTCCTTGGTTGTGCTCTTTTGTTTATTGTGATTTCTAGTTTTTGGGTTTGGTTCTGCCCTTGTGCTTATTCTCTTGTTCCCCAGTCAGTCATGTCTCCCTTGTCCCATGTCTCTGTGTTTCCCCTGAGTCTGCGTCTGTAAGTTCTGTGTGTGCGTTTCCTGTTTTACTTTGAAGGTCAGTGTCTCAGGTTAATGTATTCTGTTTTGCTTCCCTCAGTCCCGTCAGGTTTCATTGCTCCCAGCCGTGCTCCCCTTGTGTGTCTCATTTCCTTGTTACCGCCTATTGTATTTAAGCCCTGTGTTTTCCCTGGCAAGTTGTTGCATCCTCCACATTAGTTGTGTGTGTATCCATTGTCTTGTATCATCAGGTCATTTCATGCCATTTTTTCCCCAGTCTAGTTAAACCCTCCTAGTTTAAGTTTTGTTCTTTGTATTGCCAAGTTTGTTGCCAGAAAATAAAGCTGCTGCCTTAAGTTAATGTTTCATCTCCGAGTCCTGCACTTGGGTCCAGCCACTGCCAGCCACACAGCTCACTGTGACAATACATGCAACAAAATTGCTCCATTGTGGTGATGATATTACACAGACAGGTCTAAAACCAGAGCACGTAGTCTGTTTTACGATCCAAGTATTTCCACCTCTTCAGTTTGTCAGTTGATTGGTTCTTTCCTTTTTTCATTTGATCTTTCTCCTCTATCCTGTCCATCGCTTTCAACCACTGATCCACTCATCGCTTAGCCCACCAAGTAAAACAACAAATTTCACATTTTTGAAACAATTTGCCTGCTGCATTAACTCTAATCTTGTGTGGCTGCCGGTGTGTGTTTAAAGATTATTTCACAACAGCTTTGAACGTAGCGCAGCCAATCATAATCAAGGACCAGAACTACCCGTTTTAGAAGAATAATTACAGAACAGGATCGCGTATCAATCACAGCACTAGAATTTACCTATTAGCATAATTCGAGAATAAATGGTCACACTGAAAGTGTGTAATTCATTGTCTTAATTCCCAGTTTGTGTGTCAAAGCGTTATGAGACACATCAGCTGAGAAAGAGTGTCACTAGTTGTCAGAGAGCCCAGAATTCATAGTGGCTCTCCTCCAGACGGTGCTGCATGGTTGTGCAGGGAGGACAGCGGATATAAGTCACTTACTGCATTTTAATAGCCCGAGCTTTAATGAAACAATGTACTTTATGCATTTTAAATGAACATACAAGTAAGTCAAGTCACTCTTAATGACTTAACTTCTTCTCTGAAGACCATAAATCTGCATATCACAGAGATTTAGTGGGTTCAAGATAAGATGGTCACATAAAAATTCACAACAATGAAGCAACTGCTCATTTGGCTTCATACTTTCCTGAGTTAAAAGGATAAACAGAGAGAAATAATGACATTTTTCTAAACCTCTCAAACGGAAGAGGTTTAGCAATTGCTAAGTTACGGTTGCTATGGTACAGAATAATTAGAGAGTGTGTGCATGAGGGTGTGACTCAGCACTACCAGTGTACGAATGGGAGCCAGTGAATAAACATTAAGAGGATGTGAAATAAAGCATTGTTTATGCAGCTGCTGCCTCCGACGAGTAAGTAACCTATGCCAGCATCTCAATTCTATTCCTGTTCTTCAAGACTGTCCAAGGAAGAGGGAAGCAGAAAGAGCAGAAACCAGCTTTTATGGTTGCTTATATAAATGCAGATGAGGAGTCCAGAGTCCTTAAATGTGAGAAAAAGTGAGTATACCCGCCAGATAAGATGCAAGGCGAGGGTTGGAGCTTTGAGCTGTGAGAATGCACTGATCTGTTCACAGTGCGGTATATTTAGCAGAGATTAAAACCCATGTGATGCAACCGCAACACAAATGGCTGAAAGACGCACTTTCTGTTTTGTGATTTTGTAACGTTCTGTGTGAAATTCAATGAAAAAAAAAAAGGGACAAGTCGAGCCTGCACGGCAGCAGGTAACATTAAAAGATGACTCATTCATCACTTCTATGGGAAGGCTCCCTCGCACCTTCCCCACTTCAGAATGAGCGTGACAGTCTCAATACATGTCGTGTATATGAAGCCTGACTCTTAATTTCCCAAGCTACATCCTTTTTTTAATTTACGCTTTTCATTTTTAGGATGAATATCCTCTATAACATTACATTCCACTTAATAGTATGTGAGAATTTATGCCCCTGGGGGTTTTTTCCAGACTGGAGCTGTGTAATAACCACACAGTAAAGAAAGAAAAAAAAAAATTCAGCTATGATCCAGTTTAAACACTACTGGGCTTTGGCAGCAGAACTGCAATAAAAGCAACTTGACATTGTACACTGTCACATGATTCCCTGGCTACAAAACACTGTGTGTGTGAGCTCAGCAGAAGAGGGATAAATCTGCATAAGCACATAAACAATGTTTCAGGAGAGATTTACATTTTTTGCTGCATTTTTTTTTTATGCCTGACATGTGAACGACACCTGCTCTAAAGGTCAAGGCAGTTTACTCCGTGTCTGTAAATCCTTGGAGTCATGCTCACGAAAAGTGGCACGCACTTTTAGCAGAAGCAAATGAAGATCTAGTGGTGCGTGACCCAATCAATAAGTGAGACATGGACTCACTTGGGGATGTTGGGGTGCTGCAGATCTCTTTGTATTTATCTACTTAATTCTGCCAGTCTTGCTACCAAAAGGCTAAAGAAGAGTGAGACTGAGCCAGTTCCGGGTCACATGGGGCTATGCACCGGACTTCAAAACTCTCCGAGCAGGACGTGAGCGCCAGAGGCGGTATGTGCTGCAAAGCCTTGGATCACGCCCTAGTGGAGAAGCTAATTGGCCAGCAGTGTTGTCTTAAGTCTACTCTGCCCATGATTTAACTCCTTCATTAACTGGTGCTCGTTGCATGTGTTCTCTCTTTAACAGCAAGCAACTCAAATGAAAGCATCCATGGAGATTATCTACTTACTCATCATGGACCTCATTTCATTTCAGTGTGTTATATGCTGCTGCAGGACTCTAACCAAAGCGCTCTCCCCTAAATAAAGCACTTCATGCTGGGTGTTGGTACATAAGACAACAAAAAAATTCAAACACAAAACAAATCACAAGTCTAGTGGGAAATTTGAATTAGCAGGTTCTTCAAACGCACAGGTGATACATGCTCGCAGTGACGGAACAACCAACCCTCAGTATAGTGAGACATTTTAACAAGGAGCTCAGGTCCAATTATTGACTGAACAGATGTTGCGTTCTTATTTCAGGGCACGGTTGTCATGTCAACCAGCAGAAATCAAAGGAACTCATCCATTTCATTTTTTCAGACCAACACTTACTGAGGGACAAACTAATAAGCTTTGGGGATGTACTGCATTACAGTTCCCCGGGAGAAGCCCGTTTTAAGGTATTTTCGCCTGAAAAAAGAACACATTTGATGAAAAAAAGAAAAGTTAATAAAAGGATACAACATCAGTTTCATGGGGTATATTTGTTCAACCACACAGAGTGGCAAAGATGGGCTGCTGGCCGGAGTTACTGCAGGTCAATTAAACAGTGTTTTTTGCAGTCATGAGCAGTGAGTTCAGCACAGCATCAGTTATGATGTGCAGTGACGGCTGCCAGTGCAGCTGTCACATTAAGCACCAGTGCAGTTCAGGTGGCCACTGGCAGGCTATGGCTGAGTGCTACAAAACATAACACTTTGCAAAAACACTACCGCCCCTCGCTAAAAGGTAATTTAAAACATAAAACCAGATGGCGTAAAAAAAGTGAATGTATTCAGAGAGGAAGCCAACCGTTTCCGGGTTACACACTTGCCGTCATTAAGGCAGAACTGTCCGCATGTCCAAAAAAAATGAAGCACGCATTTATGCAGATGGCAGCTTTGCATAGCATTTAAATCAAACTGGTACCTGTATCCTTATCACATATTCATAGAGTCACTCAGCACGCTATGAACTATTTACATTAAGGCCCTTTGTAAAGCGTTCTACATTCTCGAGCACTCCAAGTTAGCTGCACAGCCCGGGGCAAGAGCAGAAGCAAGAGGCCCCTGCAGATGCTACACACTCACTGATTACTGGAAGTCCAAAAAAAGCAAGAAAAAAAAAAAATCACTGCTGCTGAAAACAGTTTGTCCTCTTCGTTTTGCTGTATACCTATTACTTTGCACTCTGTCTGTCTGGGCAGAATCTATAGGGCAACAAAAATTATCCGCACGCAGATGTTTGAGTGTTTCACGGAAGCGTTTAAGGCTTGATGTATGCTATTATAAAAGCGGTGTGACGGCGGCTGCATTGTCAGCATTTTGGTGTTCAAGGAGCTGATGGGAGGCTGGGGGCCGATTGAGAACAAGCTCACCGAGGATATGACAAGATAAGGGATATTGTGTTACTCACTCCAAACAATAATTACATTTAAAATCGAGCATCTGTGTATTAAGGAAATTGGTTAATTTTTAATGGCTATCTGGAGTCTCTCCTATTTAATATTGTAATTACACCATATCTAAATATAGTGTATATATACTGTTTTGGGTTTTTTTATAAGCCGTATTTGTAATGAGACTAAGTGGCTTAAATAGAATCCCTGTTTACTGATCCCTTTGCATTACAGGCAGATGTTTGGTATTATCATATACCATATGCTTAACTGTAATTATCCCCTCGCGGTTGTATGACTCCACCACCCAGTCAAGTTGTACTTTGCACCCATGATTAAATTTTTCCTGTTTGTGTTCGTCATCTGAGTCAGGAGTCTGAGGATACAGTAAGTTGTCAGCTATACTACTGAAGCCCAATGAAGTCTGTTTTTGATTTGTGGTGCTGTAGCATTAATAAAAATTTGATTTGACTGGACTGTGTTAAAATTAGTTTTTCTTGTTCTACAATATTAATGCGTAAATTTGCCAAGAGCACCAGAAGACAAGTCATATTTCTTCTGTGTGTTCACACACTTGGCAGACAAAGCTAATTCTGATAGAACACAACACTGCAGGCAAGTCGGTAAACCGTGCTTCAGATGCAAAGAGTCAGCACACTTGGTCTTGGCCACCCAAGATCAGTGCCATCAAACTAGTGTCAAGTCAAGTTAAGGCAGCCATATTTTATTAGTACTAAAGTTACAACAGATGAACCAAAGTGCCGAAGAACCTGGACAGTCATTCAGACCTTTAAAATACAGGTAGGTCTATAAATTTTTGGGATGTGACACAATTTTTGCAGCTTTGCTTCTTTACAGTACATCACCCCAATGGAATTTAAATCAAACAGTCAAGATGTGACTGAAGCGCAGCCTTACACTTTTAATTCAAGGGGTTTAATACAAGTATTGAATTCACTTTTTAGGAGCTACAGCCATTTTTATACATAGTCCTCCAGAGGCTCAAAAATAATTGGACAACCAACTGACAAAAAGCCAAGTGAGGCCTGTTCCCTTGTCATTCTGTGACAAATTAGGCAGATAAAAGTGTTGAACTTACATTTGGTAGTGTTCCCCTGGAATTCTCAATGTGAGGTCCAATGAAATGTTAATCCAAGTGACAAAGTTCATCATTAGAATGGATATTATGGATATTTATTTAAAACAGGCCACGCTTGAAAATGGGACATTGTGTCTCAATGAGATTTACCTGTATAACTAATGGTGAAATAAACTAAAATAAATAAACATTGTGGTGAAAAACACAAATAAACATATCAGAAGGAAAGAAAAATCTGTCTTGTACACAGCAAACAACAAAAGCCTTGAAAGACTACTTCCTTGGTCAAATATCTAGCCAAGCAAAGAACAGTCTCTATCATTGTCAGAGTCTACAATCAAGATTCACATTCATGAATGGAAATACGCAGTTTACAACCAGGTGCAAACCTCTGGTTACACTCAAGAACAGAAGAGCCAGATTAGACTTTGCCAGAAAACCGGCCTAGTTCTGGAAATGGTCAGATGAAAACTAGATGAACTTGTAGCAGAACGATGGAAGAGAAAAGTATGAAGAAGAATAAAAACAGCTCATGATCTGAATAATACCACATCATTTGTAAAACATGGCGGAGGCAGCAGTGAAGCTGAGTCACTGGTGTTTACTGACGATGTGACTGCTGACAGAAGCAGGATGAACTGTTAGGTGTACAGAGTTATACTCTCTGCTCAGAATCAGCCAAATGGTGCAAAGCTAAATGAACAGCACTTTACAGTACAAATGAATAATGACTCAAAAGTCAGTGACGAATTTCTCAAGTCAAAGAAATGAAATATTCTTTGATATCCAAGTCAGTCACCTTATCTCAGCCCAATAAAGATTCATTTCAGAGACTGAAGGTAAAACTAATTACAGTGGCCCACAAACAAGGAGCAAGTGAAAGTAGCTGCAGTAAAGGCCTAACAGAGCATCTCGGTGGAGGACATTCTGTGACATCCACAGGTTCTGGCGATCAGGTAGTCATTGACTGCAAACAATTTTTCACCCAAACATTCCTTATACTTAAAATGATGCTAGTTTTTCCATTTAATTTTCAGGCTCTGAAAATGGGGGACTATGGATAAAAATGCTACAGTTCCTAAGCACTTAATAAGAAACTACTTTCAGCTGCTCCGTTATTCACATGGAGTCACCACAGTGGGATTTGGCAGATTTTTACACCGGATGCCCTTCATGACGCAACCTCCAAGGGATCAAAGCAGGGATCTTTTGTTTGTTAGATAAACGTGTAAACCAATACACCATACTATTGTTAAACCCTTTAATTTAAAGCTAAATCTGCACTTCAACCACATAATGACTGTTTGATTCAAACAGCTCGGAAATAATTCAGAAAAACAGGAGAAATGCAGAGATGCGAAATGAAGAGGAAATACAGTCACAACCTAACCTTCTCTCCCTGAGATAGGTACGTGTTTTTGCAGAACATTATGATGTTGCAGTAAAGCTGAATATTGACCTTTTGGATCGAAAATGTCATCAATTCATCATCTATTTCTATTACAGCTGCACATAATTTGTGAAATTATAAATTCCAGAGTTAGTGCCAAAAGCATGTTTTGTGAGGTCCCAGTGACCTTTGACCACCAGAATCTACTCAGTTCATCCTTGAGTCCAAGTTGATATCTTTCCCAGATATAACGAAATTCCCCCAAGGTATTCCTGAGATATTCCCTTCACAAGGATAGGACAAGGGGGATATATGTATAGATAGGAAGCCTGAAAACAATATGCCCCTGGCTATGGCCTTCAGTGGCATATCAACTGACTGCTTTTAAATCCAGGGTCTGCAGCATCGACCATAAACAAGCGTGAAGGCATTCTAATGAGACTGGATCATGTCGTAAAGTATGACTTCATCCTGAGCTTATTTCAGGAGGATGGAGTCAATCTCCAAGAAAAACAGGATTGGACTGTCTGTCTGATTCCCTGACAAGTTCACTCAACCCCAAGACAAATTTAACAGCTCTCCCTCTCTCTGGTTTCATATCATTCAGAACGGAAGAAAGACAGCGCAATCAAGGCAAGAACGCAGACACTCCTGAGGCACTTTTCCAAAGCAGAGTCTAATTTCTGCATTGTTCTGCGCCCCACTTCCCCGGATATACATACAGACAATCGCCCTGATTCGCTCACCCTGCAAAGGGTCACTGCTACCGAAGGGGTAGAATTTTCAAATCCAAGTGTAATGTCGGGGGCGGTTTTCTTGGGCAAGACAAATACTGCCTTTCTGATAAATACAGCTTCTCGAGTGTGCATGATGACTGAAATCAGGCGTGGAGAAGAGCACCAGGTTGCGCTCTGAGGCTGAACTGAGTTCATGGCGCCGTCACCACAGAGAAATTATTTAACATCACTTTTAATTAAGTCAGCTAACACAGCAGCTCATTACAATGGAAGGTTGACTAACTCAGTGTATTTGGAGCTCAGTTCAGTTCAGTGGCGCTGATGCCTGTGCCTCCATCCGTTCAAGCTCACCCACACACGCAGCGGTGTCACTGCGGGCCTACCAACAGTACAACAGACATGACAGCAGTAATATGGGAACTGACAGCAGAATAAGAATAGCACTGGTCTTTGCAATGCATTAGTCTAAATGACCCCTTAAGAGATAGCAAGTTAAAGGCTGTATAGGCAGCTTGCTCATGCAGTACTTTTCTGAAGGTTAAACTTTCCCTTCATTGAATTAATTCATTCTTCATGCACCAGCTTGGTGAGCAGTTTAGCTAAATGTTTTTGAGGGCATATCATAGAGGTGGGACTCCTCATCCTGGCAACCCAGTAAAATAGAAAAAGGAGGCGTGTAAGAATGTGGAATGTAGGGTCTATTGTAAGATAAATGTTTTTTCCCCTAAATCTAACCCAAGAATGACTGAAAACAAAAGTAAAAAAGCTACTAAAACTAACGGTGCATCTAAAATAATCTGAAAAAACACTAATGATCCCACACAGCATATGAATAGAAAACCAAGCAATGAGCGAGCAAGTGTGTGAGTAACAATGGTGTCACACAGGATCAAACTCCTACAGCTGTTCTCTTTTTACCTTCTTTTTTTATTTGTTTTTTGTAAATTACTCATAATTTGTAGAGAAGAGATAAGACCAATCTAGCCATTAAAGACTTTGACTAGAAAGCCATGGGGGGGGCATCATTAGGAGTTGCTATTCTCCCTTGTTGGGCGACCAGCAGGAACAAACAGTCGGAGCGGACGGTAGATGTCACGGACGGCAGCAGTGGTCTCAACATGGGTTCATATCTAACGTACAACACAAGGACATTGGCAGTGCTAGCTTACGGCAAGAGGATTCCTGTGACCGAGGTTGGAGGCCAGAGATCGAACAGGCCTGTTTGGGAATTTGTAACCCCCAACTGACCTAACGCTCTCCAGGAGTTCGGAAGCAACGCACAGAGACAAGCTGGTGCCGCTCGCCCACAACAAACAGAGAAAATGACTAAGTGTGTTTCTGCCGCTCAGCTATACAGAGTGTTTTATGCATTTTAAGAGGCTATAATGGCTTTGCTTTTTTGTTTGTTTGCTTTATCTTTCATGTGACTGCCATTTTTTAGCTATTTAGCCACCCAGTTTTTATAATCACTGGCAATTTCATTAGTTACAACTTGCTGGTACTAGGTTGCCTTGAGAACCACTTTAATTCTTCGTCAGAGATTTTGGTCCATATTGACATGATGGCATCCCATTTGTGGCTGATTCGATGGCTGCACATCATTGATGTGAATTTGCCGTTCCAACACTTCCCAAAGGTGCTCTATTGGATTGAAATCTGGTAACTGACAAATCTAACTAAGTCCGGTGAACTCATTGTCATGTTCAGGAAAATAATTTGAGAAGATTTTCCCTTTGTGTCACAGCACACTATCTTCTTCTGATGGCATGAAGGCTCTGGTGTTTAAATGATTCTCAGTTGACAATAAAGGTCCTGGAGTGTGTCAAGGGAATTCCCCCGACACCACCACCAGCCTGAACCCTTGATATATGACAGGATGGATCGATCCTTTCATGTTGTTTACACCAAACTCTACGTAACCTACCATCCAAATGTTGCAGACTCATCAGACCAGATGACATTTGCCCAATTTTTGTGAGTCCAAGCAAATTGTAGCCTTGATTTCCTGTTCTTAGATAATAGGAGTGGCACCCAGTGTGGTCTTCTGCTGTTGTAGCAGTCTGGTGAGTCTCCTCTGACCTCTGGCATCACCAAGACATCTTTTGCCCAGAGAACTGCCTCTCACAGGATTTTTTTCTGTTTGTTAGACCTTTCTCGTTTCTAGGAAAATAATCAGAATACTTTCAAAGTCATTTACATCACCTTTCTTCCCCATTGTGATGCTTGGTTTAAAATTCAGCAAGTCATCTTGACCATGTTTTTTTACATGCCTAAATGCCTTGAGCTGCGATTGGCTGATCAGATATTTGCATTAACAAACAGCTGAACACATCTTACTAATCAAGTATGTATATTTGCACAGTTATAAACCTTGTGCAATTATTACATTTGACTTCACTGGAGTTTTTAATCCGTTTTAATGTGTATCCATATATTCTATCCTAATCCAATTCAGGGTCCCAGGGGGCTGCAGTATATCTAAGTTATTATGGGGTAAGAGGCTAAGCAGAGGACACCAGTCTGTCACAGGGCTAACAGTTTTAATGTTTTACTTTTAATCAGTGCTGCCTGATACAAATACATTTTTTAAATTCCTTTTTCAATTTTTACATGATTTTACATTTATTTATGTATTTATTTATTTATTTTTTTGCACACATGGGCACCTGAACAGGTGAATCTTAGATAAACCTCAAGTGGCCATTTGAGAAACAGCAGCTTTTGGCTCTTCCTCTGTGGCGCCTTTTTCAGCATCAACAGTTGCCACTTGGCTTCAAACTGGACAAAAAGAGTGGCTAGCCAACTTAATTTATAAAGCACTTAAAAAGCAGCAACCACTATCCAAAGTGCTGAACACAGGAATAAAATTACACTAGAATAAAACAAAATAAACAAAATGAACAAAATCAACGCATCAGTGCAATACAAGACAATTTAATATGAGTAAAAAAAAAAAAAAAGTGAGTGAAACAAGGATAGTCAGAGAGACTAATCTGTGTTTGTAGGGATTTATCTTTATCTTTCACAACCTGTATCATGCTCAAGGCTGATATTTTCCTTCATTACAGTCAGGCTGTTGCAAATTTGTAACCAAAGACAAAAAGTCTGAACATCTTTAGGTCTTAATTTTGCTGTTTTGTTAATGTTGCGCTCTGTGAATCTGCAAGTTTCGTTAATGTAACAGTTTTAGTCTTGTCATTTTTACAGATTTGACTGATTATTGAATATCATCAACCTTAAAATAAAATGATGAACAATGTTAAAAATAGATTTAGTTGTATGCAAGCCTAACGGCACAGCGCTCATCCAATTTCTGCCGTTGCTGCAGTACCGGCCTCATCATCACATAATGCCTGTCCAGAGTTTGTGCCCGTTTCGCAGAGTTTTATGACACCCCTTTTTGGAAGCATTGGCATTTAGTTCATTAAATATTGAAATAAACATAATGTATTACCTCTCCACCTGAGGGCTGCATTAGCCACTTGCATTTGGATGCAGATGATTTTGGCCAACACAGCAAAATAGCTGCTTATATAGCTGGCAGAGAAAGCCCTGTTAGTGGTAAAGTACAGAATAAACAATTCCTCCAGTGTAAAGCGACATGTTTTTCACGCCAGACAAAGCTGGGAATTGATGGGGATTAATAAGGGAAAATAAGCTGCGTGCTTTGTTGCTAGTTGTTGTCGTTGCAGGTCTCACTTATGACAATTAACATGCGACACCAGCAACACGGAGCATCGCAGGGGAAGGAAACAGACCAATTAGTGATTTGTAATCTTGATACATACCGCTCTATCACTCCTGATTCTAGCTCCATTGAACTAATACCAGACTACTAAATTGGACTTCATGTATATCCCAGACTGAATGTCACAACTTTCACAGGTAACCATGGTGACAGAGGCAACTGCCTGATTGGTAACCCATCTCTTTTTTTTTCCATTTTTTTTTTTTTTTTTTAGAGAAAAGACATCACAATGCCACTCTCTCCATTATGTATAGTAATAACGACACTGCACGCTGGTCTTTTCATCTACACTGGTATCATATTAGGAAGCCCTCGCCCCGGTCTACAAAGAAGACGTGGTTGTGCTGTGTAACCGTGGCCTTTGTTTCACCACCAGCCAACTCGCTGGACCCGAGCAAACATACATTTATGTGGTTGAACTAACTCTTGACCTAATTAGCCACAAATCACTGAGTGCATTTGAAAATCATCACCAACCTCACCTATAAAGAACACCAATAAAAATGAGCAGGTCTTCGATTAAAGCATTTAAAGCCCATATGTAGAGTGGAGAAGTGGAGTACATTAAGTGATTGTAGTGGATTTCTATTGACATAATGCTATGAGGAGAGAGAGAGAGAGAGAGGAAGGCCCGAACACCCACACGATGCTACAACATTGAACTATGTCCATGCTTTATTGTGTCGTGCTATACTCTTAAAAAAAAACCCTGTAAATTTGTTTGTTTTTCCATCCATTTAAACATTTCAAAACAATCATTCCAAACTCTGCTTTTCTCTGCAAAATAACATTTCAAAGACCTATAAGATGGGTCTTTGAACAATTTCAGGACACCTTCTCACCACTGTCACATTGAAAAATACAAACCAAGATAAACACTATTAGTAAAATCAATAGGTCATGAGCATGCCTCCCAGCAAGATATGCCTAAATAGCCTTCTTCACACCTTCCTTTCAGAGCTCTCCAAAATCCTCTTAAATCTGTGTACAGTTTGTGTGAGACACTTACCAAACAAATAACGGTGCTGCTTTGCAGCCCGTTAGCATCAAGCCAGACATGTAAGGACACATTCCCTCAGTCTCCAAATGCAGAGAATATGTCTGGCGATTTGATTAATGCTGCAGCTGGGAGCGAGATCTAATTGTAAAAGCAGGATAAACACTTACTCAGAGAAAGGAAACGGTGCAAATCAGACCACTCCCCAGAGTACTGAGGAAGGAAATTGGTTTAAGGATGAGACACAGGCTTGCGTACCAATGCAATTGCGTACCAAGCCTGTCACCCTCCTCTTACTCTCTCAATCTAACCCTCTCCAGTTCTACTGCAGCACCTCTGATTCAGATTTTCACTAAAAACTGGGGAAGTGACACAGCACCCCCCCCCCCCCCCTTATATTTGCAATGCTTGTCCAGCAAGCACAAAGTCAGATCCTTGGATCTGATTGTAACTGATGACTTGAGAAGATATAAATCACACTTGAATTGCAGCCCTGAGATGTCAGCCATTAAAATACAGTGCCGGCGAAAGTGGGTACCCAGAATATATATGAGATGATTGGTAGTCAGCAATGCTGTGTGACACCACTGGATTACCTTATGCAAAGGTGTTCAGTTGAATGTTTAATATGTGGCTGTGTTTAAAAAGCTGTCAGGATGTATTTCAAGTATCACTGAGGAAATCTTAACACCAAGAGTAAGGAATATATATATATCTATATATTAAAATTAGCCGTTCTACGAGTTTATAGAAATCGAGAGCTGAAGAGCTGATCGAACAAGTCCGGCACCAGACACTGGATTTAGGTATTTGCAAATAATCCACTGGCCTTGACTGGAGACAGCATCGCGCCATGAGGGAAAACCTGAGTGCCACAAATCACTGGAGCCCAAAGTCAATTAAAGAGCCAGCTAAAAAGCATTTTACATCTAATTACATCGCACAAATCGTCCCAGACAGCACACACATGTTCACCACCAGTCATTTATTTGCAATACACTGATGGCAGCACTGGCTGTACGGCTTACAGTATTAAGCTTTTTTTCCCCCCTCCTAAAACGTTCGTCGTGAAAGGAGTTTTTAACATAATTACCTATGTCTGTGCCACTGCTGATTCTATTACTTTTTACTGCCTTTTTTTTCTCGTGATTCCTTGAGAGCTGATTATAGAAATGACTTTAAATGAAAAGATAGTGCTTTTTTTTATGCTGGCACTATTTCACTGAATTGCATAGCACCATGCTCTACAATAACTTTAGACACAGATTCACATCACAGGAGTAAATACCCTGGAATTGCACTCACATTAAAAAAAAGATCTCAGATCTCAGAAGCTATGACATGAAAAGATGTGTTTATACTTCAAATTAGGATGATTATTTTAAAAGGGTAACAGGAATGGGTTTTGTAGGCTTTGTGAAGTCCTGTTTTTGAACTCTGATGTTATCGCTATGATCATGAGCATTTTTAAAGCCAAGAGCTTGTTCTTCTGCTGCCATATTAAGTGCGTCTTTGCTTTCTTTCCATCCAGCTTTGTCCACTCATTAGTAGGATTTCCCAGTATCAGCCACTTCTTCTATCTGCCGGTGGTACATGCCGTGCAGGGGCCCGTCCTTCCATGATGGTTCCTCCTCTTGCTTCTCTTCTTTCTCTGGTTCTGCTGCCTGAGACATTCACTGAGCACGCGGTCGATTGTGGCCATCTTCCTGATGTACTCGTGGATCTTTGATGTCTCATCCTGGACTGTGGTACTGACACTCCTTAGTCCTCGCCCTCTTTCCTTCTGCTTAGCATACAGTCTCAGGGTGCTGGACTTGGGGTGAAACCCTCCATGCATGGTGAGGATCTTCCTTGTCTTGATGTCACAGTTTTCCATCTTCTCCTTTGGCCAGCTTATTATCCCAGCTGTGTATGTGATCACAGGAAGGGCGTAGGTGTTAATTGCCCTGATCTAGTAATTCCCATTCAGCTGACTCCTCAGACTTGCCTGACTCTCTGCAGGTATTTGGCGGTTGCAGCTTTCCTTATGGCCTCTTTGTGACTCCCATTTGCCTGAGGGATTCCCAGGTACTTGTAGCTGTCCTTAACGTCTGCAATGTTTCCTTCTGGATTTAGAACCTAGTGCTTTGGATCAGTGAGTCGATCTCTCCTTCACTCCTGGAATACAGCTTGATTGCATCCATTTAGAGGAGGTGACTGAGGTTTGCTTCATTCTGTAGACTGTATGTGTAGCCAGTCTTGTTAATGATCTAGCTGAGGGGGTTCGGGCCATTGCAGAAGAGCAGCATCTCCTTGGTAAATCCCACAGTTGATGGTGACTTGTGCAGCTGGCTTGAGGTTGGCCTCTAGTGTTGTTCTCTACATCCTGAGTTCCTGATTGAGGCTGTTAAGGTCCTGTTGATCTTGTGCAGTTTTAGGCATTCCTGGCTGTAAACATGTTTATCTCTTCATTTAAACATTTGACTTCTAAAGGGCTTGAAAAGATGTAGGATTTGTATCATCCGAACTCTGATCATCATGTCTTTTGAAGAACTGAGGCACAGATTTAATCATTTTTTTAATTATCTGCTGTTGAAATCTATTTCAGGCTAGACATTCTATACTCCTCAAAACACTTGCTGAAGAATTGTTGACAAACGACACATTTTCAGAATCATTACAGAGCCCATATTATAATGCATGGAAAGAAAGTTGGGGATTTTTCTTGAGGTGGTGTTTTTATGCAGTGAGTGTAACTCCTGCGGATTTCAATCATTACATGAAAATATACCAAGCAGAGGTCCTTAATGCACAGAGTGAAGGAACGCTGCTTCTCTGTGTTTGGCAGAAAGACTGAAAAATTTTTGCGAATAGGTTTGAGTGACTTGTGAAGCAAATTTATTCAGTAGAAATTCCACTGGACCCAGTGCTATTTCCACTTGGTTTGTATCCAACACAACAGAGTTATAATAAAAATGAACCTTTTTAACAGCCAAAAAAGTAATAGCATTGGTTTGTGTGACGTAACCCCACCCCCTCACTATTACTACCAATATCCCAAAGAGGAAAAACAAACAAATGAAAAAAGAAACCAAAATATATTAATTTTCTCTTTTACTCAAATTTTGTGCAGTCGATTCATTTCAGTGCTGTGTGCGAGCCTCTAGTGCATTCTGCAAGCATTTGTGCCTGTGCTAGTTTCTTTCCACTGCTGTCACTGTGTGTGTGTGTGTGTGTGTGTGTGTGTGTGTGTGTGTGTGCGTGCGCGTGGGTGTGTGTGTGTGTGCGCGTGGGTGTGTGTGTGTGTGTGGCACAAAGCAAATTAGAAGACAGACAGAAGAGAGAATAGCTCGTTAGTCTAGAGTAAGTGCATCAAAAACTTTCCAACAAATGCTAATCCATCTAAAACCAAAGATGGACAGATACCAGCCAACCACAGACATCCGTAAGTCTGATAATAGAGATGCACTGACACACACACCTTCATACATCAAGTTACTTTTTGCACAACTCACTGTCATTGTTGCACTGTCTTGTGGCTGTTTTTTTGTAATTTTTGCACACTTGCACTTTATGCAGTCCTATGTTGATCGTCTGTTATATGTAGCACCATGGTCGCCTTGCTTCACTGTACCATTGCACATAGTTAAAATGACAGTAAAGCCACTTGATTTGACTTGACAAGTCCTGGTTATAGTTCCCCATTGTGGACCTTGTACCTACGGCTTAATTTACGAGCTCTGGATACAATACCGGCTGTATTTACTTAAAATTTAAGATTTAAGAATTACAAGGTAGAGTAAATAATCTATCATATCAATCCAGTGGTTTGCTCCCCAGCTCCTTCTGTCTGCATCTCAAAGCCTTGGGCAGGAGACTGAACCCCGAGCTGCCCCAATGCATCCACTGGAGTGTGAATGTTAGACAGGGTGCTTAGGTACGGGAAAAAAAAGCACTTGTATCAATGCGTGTATGATTGGGAGAATGAGGCTGGCAGTAAAAAGGGCTTTGAGTGCTTAGTTAGAGTAGAAAAGCGCTATGTAAGTACCAGTCCATTTAATAAATCACTACGAATATCAGTGCTTAAAGGCACTTCCCAAAGCCTGCAATATTTCACATTGTAGTCCAGTCTTTATCATTTTAAGCAATCCTGATGGGCTGAGATGTAGTGATGCCTGCCATGGTGATGGTGAACCCCTTCTTGTCTTTGGCTAAAACGGCTGCAGACTGTAAAAAAAAAAAAAGACTCAGCAATCACAATAAAACCTCTGACCGGCCAGCAGATGAATGCTGAGGAGACTGAAAGCCCCATGCGCCATCACTAATTACACTTCCACGAGGAAAAGAAAAATGAAATCCCCCATAGGACAATACTTGACAAGTGGGTTACTGTGCTACTATAAACCTGACACGGCAGGCCAAAATACAATGCGGTAACTTACAATAGCTACAGTTTCTCCTGCTGGCCCTTGGGTGATTAATATTCTTTCAGATTCCCCTCTTTCCCAGCCTGTATGTGTGGTTTACGTGAACTTGCGGTGCCCTTTTTTTATGTCATCTTATTAATGCGAGAGCGTCAGTATTAATGACGCCCTTAGAAGGTTGAACTCGTGAGGTCAGGATCACTGGTGGAAGACCTTGAAACTAGATTAAACACATCCCGTTTATTTCCAGAGTTTTGACTTTGCTCGGTTACCCCCACAGCTAAACAGAGAGACGTGTCACTGCTCTAACTGTTGAGAGGCGTGTTTGAATAAACAGACTGTGATCCCTCGTGGTTTTAGAGTGTACAACTGAAACCTTCACCTGTCAAATTATCCCACTACAAAGTAGCCTGGCACCAAATAAAAGAGCCTCTCTGTGTGTTTGCTGGCATTGGAGAGCATTCACAAGTTCAAAATGAATGACCGTCTCCCCGGGTGTCCCTGCTGGACTCAGTGGGCGACTGAATTCTGTGTAAGGCTATTGACATTTAGCCGGGTTAGCCGGGACTACCTTATTTGACGTGATTGCACTCTGGCATCTGGATGGTGGGGTTCACTGGCCCTTTCAGCCAGTCATATATTTAACATTTATACTCCAGATAACAGAGCCAAATCTGAGACATCCACTGACAGATTGACAGCCCAGCAGCCTGTGTTTATTGCCAGTTCTCTCCCACTTGGTTCAGGGCTAATATTTCAGAAGTCCCTCTGTTCCTCTGTTTATGTACTGCATCGCTCGACAGCAATAAGTTCAACCCACCCATTCCCCAACAATCTGCTCCCCCCCTCTTCCTTCACTCTGCCTCTCCACTCCCCCACAGCGCCTTTCCTCTGGTTTTAAAATAATGCGAATCTCTCGGAAAATGTACCCTATTGATTAAACTGTCATACCTGACCGCCGTGATTGATAAAAGTTCATTCAAACATATCATGCAATGACAGCAGCCTGAGTGATACAGCAAATGGGGGGGAAACTAGCGGCGGGAGGTTTTGACATGACGAGCTGCTCAGCGTTGTCACCTTTGCATCATATCTGCATTTAAATGCCTCATAAAAAAGAAACACCCTGTATTGTTTCACTTTACAAGGCCTCGGCAGATTTAGGTCTCCTCCTTCACGTCAGAGGAGAATCCGTCCTCCTATTAACTGTCAACGCTCAGTCTCTGGAAAGGGGGCGGCCATATTTAAAGAAATATATTTGCCTGGGATCCGCTGTGGTGGGTTAACAGCATGAAACCCTAAACAAGGCTTAGATGGATGACTGGCTGAGCTTAGCCTCAAACCGAAGAGCTTAAGATTCTGCTAATTTAAAGCTAATCATACTTTGTTCTGACCAGGGGCGCAATTTCCAGGGGGGTTATGACCCCCCCCCAATAATCAGACCCAGCCAATATAACCCCCCAAGAAAATTATGAATTATCTTGCATAAATAGGCTGTTGATTTTCTTTACTCATTTCAGTTATTACCAGAAAAATAGTTGCATGTTTGATCATCTGATTTATTTATTTATTTAGACAGAGTTCTTGACCCCACCCCACCCCACCCCCCACCCCAATGTTAAGCACAAAGTTGCACCCATGGTTCTGACCGATCATATTTAGTAGAATTTAGTAGAACATGTTAAGGAGACTGCTTCAGCTCACTAAGCAAATCCAACACAAAGCAATATATTCCCTTGATACTTGAACTTTCCCCATATTACCAGTTTAAATCAGTTTTTATATAAATAAATACATTTACATAAATATGTAGCTGCACATACTTGTCATACAGAGCACGAGTTGCACACCTTTAATATCGGCACATCCTCTACAAAGAAAATAACTGTCAGTTACATAACATATAATATATGATGAGAGAGGCACCTAAACATCAACTTTATTTCATTTTTTAATCTCTGTAATATTTTGCAATATATTGTATTATTTAATATTCTCATTAACTGCGACTACATTATTTCCTCTGAAATTAATAAATTACTCTGATTCTGACTCTGATTCATTTCAAACTGAGTTTCTGTTATTACTGCGGCCCGCCTGCAGTAACTTAGTGGCCCATCAAGAGGCTCCGGCACACACTTTGAAAATCACTGATCTAAGGTTTGAAACTATGTGTGAGAATAATTTTATAAGGTATTAATGCTGAGTCTAGATGGAGACAGCCTCGACCTCCTAGTGCATGGAGTTTTTCATCTTTCCACCTGTTTGTTTCGCTGTTCTCTGTGACCTCCACACCTGTATCAGTGTCACACTGGCTCTTGGTCAGCTTACCCGCTGTACAGCTGATGATCCACTATCTTTTATTTAGATTGAGTAAGGATGAACACTGTGTATCTCTTGGTCTTGTTCAGTACACAAAAACACAGAAGACTGCTGATGTCACAGTTATCCAGAAGTTCCCTGCTGAAAAAGCTGGGTTTTCACACACACTGCTGTATTCAAAGCATGTTAATAGAAAGTTGACGGTAGGGAAGCAAAAGGGATGATGTTAGGGTTAGGAGAGGATTGCCGAGAAAGCCAGTTCGAGGAGTGGACTGAGGCTGGTGTGCATCAAGAGTCAGCATACACGGGTGTCTTCAGGAAGGGCGCTACGGCTGTCGCATTCCTAATATCAAGCCACTCATCAACATCAGAAGCATCCTAGGTAGGCTACGGAGAAAAGGAAGGGGACTTTGTGCTTGGTTTGTTCAGCAGGTATTGGTGGTGTTTGGTCCACTGTGTTTTATCAAGTCAAGAGTCACAGCAGCATCTACCAGGAGATTTTAGAGCACGTCATGCTTCCATCTGCTGACTGGCTTTATGGAGATGCTGATTTTCTTTCCTGGACTCAGAACCTGCTCACAAGGCCAAAAATACAATTAAATGGCTTGATAACCATATTATTATTGAACTTGACTGGCCAGCAAACTCGCTTGAATGGAACATCATAGACAAGCTCAGAGAAACGCTTAACCCAAAACTGCAGACAAGCTGAAGGCCACTATAGGCCACAAAGCACCACTGTATTTTATGGTAAAGCACTTATATATGTGTGTGTATGGAAAAATGCATACAGAAAGTCATGTTTAACCTCCTGAAGAAGAGGAATTTTCCTCCAATGTCTTTAATTACTTTGAACATTCAAGTTTTCAGTGAAGACATAAGAACAACTGTATCAGTTTCAGGTCCTGCATCCTGCTTTGCTTTGTGGAGAAACACAGGTTGAAATACCACCCTAACGCAGTGCGATGCTCTGCCGGCCCATAAGGCTACATCAGCACAGGACTGATGTGAGGTTTATTATTACCAATAACTGATGTTTACGGTTTCAAACTTTACTGCTTCTTCCTACAGCCTGGCTAATTCAGGCTGCCCTGGATCTGTTAACATTAAGGGAGCAGATTTATTCCTCATAGTTCCTCATAATAGTGCGGGCTTATTTTAATATAAAGAGGAAGATTTATACTTTAAGTACTTCTTACAATGAATTTAGGGTGCAGGCCCAAACACCAATGAGAAATGTAACGCTCTGTGAAAACCAAGGCTGCCTAGACAGTTTTCCTCCTACTCATTATTATGTGCAAGGCTCGGCATACTTTATGACATGGAAGTTCCCCTGAAGATGCCAGTGAGTCGGATAGATTCAGATTTATTCATTTATTTTCAGATACTTTAGTAAAAGTAGCAACACAACAGTGTGATAAAGTTCTGCACTGAAAGTCTTGCAAATCAAAATTCTACCCAAAGCTACCCTTTGACTACCAAAAAGGATTTAAGCCTTACAAAAAAAAACAAAGTAATAAAATAATAATAATACCCAGCACTCATTCAGGTGGCATGGCTCATGTCTTCATGACTCATGTCGTCATGACTCCCATTGTGGCCCACTTGAATGGACAGAAAGGTTCAACCTTGATGGTTTCAAGGCCAAAACTACAAAAACATAACCGTATAAAGAAAGGCAGAAAGTAGCACGTGCACAGTGAGCAGGATAATCCACACGGAACAGAACAGAAGCAGAATAAAACCGCAGGGTAAGAATAAATAAGTTTCACTCACCATTAGATAAAGTTGAAAGTGTTGAACCGTCTCTGGATAATATCCCTCCAGTCATTAGTGCACTTGGCAGGTAATGCTTCTCTCAAAGGTCAGATGGACTCCCAGCGAGGCTTCTAACTGGTCTTTCAGTGTGTAAAGCATGACTTGCTGCTAACACTTGAGTGCCATTTACCATTGTGAATCTCACTAGGTGTTGCCACACATTGGTTTGATAGTCCTCCCTCCCTGACTGCCACAGAGCAGCAGAAATGAGCAGGAGAAGAGAGAAGATGGTGGCTAACAAGCTGCACCCCACCAGAGTCAGCTGGCAAAGTCAGCTGGTGTTAGCGGGTTCATCGTTTGGGTTCTTGTATGAAAAGCAATCACTAACACGAAATTGAATTAAGTCTGTGGCTGCAGTAAAAGCCAGGCAAACTATCTCAAGGGAGGAAATTTAGCAGTTGGTGACACCCATGATTCCCAGACTGGAGGCAAAGCATTTACATCCAAGTATTAAAATTAATTCTTGTATTTATAATTGTGAAACTTAGTCCAATTATATTTGGGCTACATTAAATGCAGATTTATCTTTATAGCTTCATAAGGGGGCTGCACTGGCCAGTGCATTCAAAACTATGCTTAACGCACTTATCTACGGTGGCCCTGAGAGGCCAAACGGACTGCAACTTAAGAAAACACCAGCAATAAGAGAAACGCTACAAAAGCACACAAAACACAACGGAAATAGGAAAAAAAACAAGACAGGAATAGGAAAAACGACAACGGAAATAGGAAAAAGCAAAACAGAAATAGGAAAAAACAGATTTCTGAAAGCACAAGGGAAGTGTTTCTGGGGAGACAAAAACCCGACGGACCAGTTGCAGGAACCAAAACATGGTAGGTGTGTTTTATCATGATTCATATAATACTGATGACGGATTTTTAGGCTAATAGTTAGGCTAACACACTTACCTCTCATCTTTTCTTTCCTCACAAAACCGATAGATCCTCCACTTCTTTTAAGTGTCTCCCAGCGCAATTCTTAGCATATTTTGGTTCCTGCAACTGGTCCGTCGGGTTATTATCTCCCCAGAAACACTTCCCTTGTGCTTTTGGAAATCTGTTTTTTTCCTATCCCTGTTTTCATTTTTCCTATTTCTGTTTTCTTTTTTCCTATTTCCGTTGTGTTTTGTATGCTCTTTTCTTTTTTTCTTATTGCTGGTGTTTTCTTAAGTTGCAGTGCGTTTGGCCTCTCAGGGCCACCGTAGGTTATCCGATGGCAGCCATACACCTGCTCTGGGTTCACTATATAAGGTTGGCCACTGTCTTTGTTCACAATGACTCTGCTGAAACAACAACAGCATGGATACATTAGGCTGTGAGCATGCTGGTAATGCTGGGAATGAATCGGCGGTCTTCAGTTCCTGCCCTTTGAAGGAGACTGTGTAAAAATCGTGCAGTTGCGAAAAGGTTAATGCAATATTTTCTTGTTAAACCACTGCTGACTTTCACAAGTTAGAGCATCCTGTCACTGTTCAACTTATGGAGGCGACTGTATTTCACTTTGACGCAGCTGCCCGCGGTGGGGTATTCGCAGCCATTATTGTGACACTTTGTAGATGTCTTCTTTTCACCAAGTGGGAGATATCACAGCTACCAAAAATGAACGATGGCTATCTTCAGTTGGAATAGCTTTGCTGGGACGCTTAATGGAACGGGGCTGTCATTACTCTCATTAATTCCACCTATGCTTCTCCCCGCTCTGAAGCCAATATGTCTGCTGTGACCAAAGCTCATTATATCCTTATTCCATATCTGCTGTTCTTTGTTGTACCTTTCAGAAAGTTCCAGGTACAAATGTGTGAAGCACTGACCCAGTTTGCTGGGTCCTCCTGCATCCTTCCAATTCACTGCCCTCTTGTGCTTTTTGTCCTGTATGTATAAAATGTTGTCTGCAGTGAGATGAAATACCGTAATTGTAAATTTAACACGTCACAGGGTCACGAGGGATTATATGACCTATAATCTTGCCCAGGGGGTCTTTTTCCCCAAAAGACCTTTAATCCCCACTCACGCGGAAAAATGTGTGTCAGTAGACACACAGCAGCGGCCCCACTTTAACGCTGACTCTGGCATTATGCTGACTTAGACACTTTTTATGTAGTTACATTTATAACTTTTTTAACTTAGATGTACACTCACTTCCCACTTCATTAGTTATACCTTGCTAGTTCCAGATTGGACCCCCGTTTGGTCTCAGAACTGCCTTAATTATTTATGGCATAGATTCAACAAGGTGCTGGAAACATTCCTCAGAGACTTTGGTCCATATTGACATGATAGCATTACACCGCTGCTGTAGATGTGATGTGAATGTCTGGTTCCACCACATCTAAAAGATCCCTATTGGATTGAGATCTGTTATGTCCAAGAAACCAGTTTGAGATTATCTGAGTTTTGTTTTGTGACATTACCCCATATCACGCCACAAGTTGTTTAAATCACCTTTCTTCCCCATTCTGATGCTCACTTTGAACTTCAGCGGGTCTTCTTGACCATATCTACACACCTAAATGCACTGAGATGCTGTCACTTGATTGGTTGATCAGATTGGGTTAACAAGCAGTTGAACAGGTGCGCCCAATCAATTGTGCAGTTTTATTTATTTTCCAGCTATGAGCATGCATCAACCTTGAAGTCTTTATTTTTAATGTTCCATGTTTGCCAGTGTTTTTTTTTTAAAAGTAAATATATTCAAATTCAAATCTTATACAACGAGCTGGAAAATATATATTCTTTCCTAATGCAGCTTTCAAAAACAGTATGATTACAGCCATCGGTGATATGGAAATCTTTTACTGCATCCATTTTTGTGTGGTTTTTTTCTAAGTGATTCTGGGAAACTTTATATTTTATTAAGTCGATTTAAATGAGGTACAGTAAGGAAAGAAAAAAAAAAAACCTGACCGACTCACACAATCTTGCAAATCACCATACTTAAACTGACTTTCATATTTAAAAATACAAAAAAGGTGGTTTTGTCTTCTGAGTGTCCTTACATGACCCAGATATACTCTGATGTGTGATTACTGCAGCATTATATAAATTCTTGGCTGCTTCACATATTGCAGTCCAACTTCATTGGCTATTGTTTAATAAGCACCAGGCTAAAGAAAGTGTTTGATGTTAAAAGCTGCACTTTTAATAAACCACAGCAGCAGGACCCAATGTATGTTGCAAAATAATGAAGTCTATATGGGAGGTGTACAACATAATTATGCAGAGCAGCACATTAGGCAGCATGCTAAAACTTGTTTTGAGAGCAAACATTACTCTTCAGGGCTTTTTTCCCCCACATACTATAATGTGTTACTACAAAACAAGTTGAAAGTGGTACAACAGGGGAAAAAGCATGTAAGAAAAGCATGGTTCAAGTGAGGGGAGAAATAAAAATAAAATAAAGGAACGTGTTAATCAGAGTGTAGAATGAAGTCAGTTAAATTTCTGGGATATTGATCTGGTCAGTTAAGTATTAGAGGGGGCAATCAGTTTCAGCTGCTTTGGTGTTAATGAAATTAACAACAGGTCACAACCCCCAAAACAGGAATGGTTTCACAGATGGAGGCCCCTCACATTTTTCCCTCCTTTTCTTTTTTTCCCCACTAGTTTTGGTTAGGGTCAGTATCATTATTGGTGGCATGAGGTGAAACCTGGACCTTCGCCCCTACAGAGGTTGCACAGGTAGTCCAGGATGGGACATCAATGTGTACCAGAACTGGGTCTCCCAGCAAAGTCTCAAACATGGAAGAGATTCTAGCAGACAGATTGTTAATCAAGGAGAGCTGGACAGGAACATAGAAGGTCCATAACTCACCAGCAGGACTGGTATCTGGTCTTTTGTGCACGGAGGA
Organism: Oreochromis niloticus; assembly: GCF_001858045.2. Taxonomy (NCBI): domain Eukaryota; kingdom Metazoa; phylum Chordata; class Actinopteri; order Cichliformes; family Cichlidae; genus Oreochromis; species Oreochromis niloticus. Next base: position 29,190,646 of record NC_031966.2, on the reverse strand, counting down.
ACAAGACGAGCACTTTGAGCTACAAAATGACCTCCAGCAAGACACTGGTGTGAAAGTTTCTGACCAAATAATCAGAGACTGGCTTCATGAGGGACAGTAATGGTCTGATGAGGCTAATACCATTTGAAGGATGCCCAGGCCAGGCAACAACACCCTGGTTTCCATTAGTTATCGAGGATGAAATCCTTGGACTCATTGTCAGACCCTGTGCTGGCGCAGTGGCTCCTGGGTTCCTCCTAGTGTACAACAAAGCCAAGCCTCACATGTTGAGTCAGCGGGCACGTCCTGGAAGATAAAGGACCCCATCCTCACCTGACTCAAATTCAGTAGAACACCTCTGGGACATGTTTCGGTCCACCAATGCTACCAAGTTGCAACTTAAAGTATCCAGGGGCTCTGGTCCAGATGTGGGAGACCAGGACACCGTTTGATACAGAGCGTGCATACAAGCATGTGGGGATCCTGCAAATTACTCTGCCATTTATAATTCTGCAATAGAAATTTCAGCAAAATGGACTGGCTTCATATTCTTTCACTTTGATTTTTGGGGTGTCTTTGAGTTCAGCCCTCTGCAGGCTGGTAATCTTAATTTCCATCAAATGATGTAACATCATTTTGTTCCCAGAGCTTACCCAGTTGTACAGATATTCAGCATGAATATTTCCCACTGAGATCTGATTTGTTTTCAAAGTGTTTATTTAATTTTTTGAGCAGTGTACATTACTTTAGTCAGCAGTGGTACAAAGACAAATTACAAAATAACAGATTGGATTCACTTTAAAGTTTATTAAGATATAAAGCAGACTCATTAAATTTACCAAGTGTCCACTAATAAGTCAGCTCTCAATAACAAAACAATCCACAGCAATGTAGTTTGATATCAACTCAAGACTCAAATACACCAAAAGGTTAACAGTAGGGAGAGAAAAAAAAAAAAAAAAAAAACTAAACAGAAACACTCAGAATCCTCGGTTCCCTAAAAAACATGCATGCCCATCTTGCTATGGTTTACAGATGTCAAATGAGCAAAACAAATTCAGTTCCAAGATCAAAACAGCAAGATTTAAAAGCCTTGCTGCAAACCAATGCACCACCATACATGTCTGCAAACCACGCTGCTAACAACTTCTGCTTTCATTTTAACTCTGTAAAGTTTAACAAGCGGTTTGTGTGTTTTCTTAAAGACTGTGCAATATATATAAAATCTTAATTAGTTTACAGGACAAGCAACACAATAAGAGTTAAGAGGCAGATAATCATTTCCATACCTTGCCAACCTCCAAGTTGTGAAGAGAAAAACATATTGATCCCTCAATTTGGACATGTTGAGAATGTAGTGGTGTTTGGTCTCATTGATAGCTAATGAAAGCTTGTGGGCTTTGGACAGTACCAACAACCGTGTATTCATTCTTTAGCCCACTGGCTTCTCTTAGACACAGAGGAGTTACTGCTAATTAACAAAGTTTGACTCAACTGCTGGAGACCTGTGCCTTAAAGTGTAGGTTCACACAAGTACATCGGTTATGTAGCAAAACAGAAGGGTAAGAATAAACCGTCACCTTTGGTTTCTGAAGACAATACAATAACAACAATAAAACTCATTCAAATACAATTTGAGATGGTTAAATTAAAAGGAAATATCATTTCACAATCAAGGGGTACAAATGGATCAAATCATACGGCGCTGACAAAGTTTAAAGTTGGTCTGATTTTTTTTTTTATAGTGTCATAACAAAATACATAATGGTATTTAAAAGAAAACGCAGGCACACATGGAAATATCTCAACTGAACCAAAACATGTTTAAATCCTACCAGTTAGACTTCCACATCCAAATTAACTACAGTTATGACTAAAGGTAAAATAAGGCAGTTGAAATTTTGCATAGCTGATATCTGCAGTACAGAACACATTTTGCCATAATCAAGCCTTACACCCTGGAGACCCCACAGTTTTGCTCTGAAACTGGTTAGGATACAAAATAACCACAAGCCCATATCTATTAAATTCACCTACTGAATAGCTTTGTCCAGTTGATTTCCCTTTCCGAAGAATAGACACTTGATTTAGACAAGAGTACATTTGAGTTGGTGGAATAGAAATGAGGCGGTGGAGGAATATATTGGGTCAAACAGACAAGCGGTCTATGGAAAGATAGAAGAAATATGCTAAAAGCTTCTCTCTTTGATAGAGTGACATGCTCAATCTATAGAAAAACTCATTGGTCAAAATCCTTTGTTCTTTTTAAACAATAAATGTGTGGGGTTGGAGGTGAGGGGTCTAGATGCTATCCATAGCTTTGAATTCACTCAAAGCCTGCACAGGGTTCACGTGCTTCCTCTGAGAAGATCTCTTGACTCTGTTGGTCTGGCCATCATCCTGCTTCTCTCTTTTCACCAGAGGCTTCTTCTCGGGAGCTTTCATCTTCCAGGAGACAGCGGGCATATTGAGTGCCTCCATGCCCTTGTTCTTCTGGTACTTGGTAGACGCGACGTAAGACGCCTTGACAGTGGACACCACGGCATTCATCAGGTTCTTTGCTGCTTGAATGAGTGACATGGCGCTGTCCAACTGATATGGTGGAGGAGATGTTGGGTGGAGAGGGGGCAGGAAAAGGACAAAAAAGAAAAAGAAAAAGAGAACAGGGTCAGCTTTGTAAAATTATAAAAGCAAAGACTGATTAAATCGTTTTTAAGCTCATGTCAAGTTAAAAGTGAACTAAATCCATCCCTACAGTTTTGTGGGGGAGTGTTCACACTGAAGAATTAACAACCAGTCCCTTGTCTGAAATACAAACATGTGTGACAAAATTTGGAATATGTAAAAAGGTCACACCAATTTAATCCCTACACTTAACAGCCCCGGAGACACCACTGACACTTGACTCAAAGTAGTAGAAGGATATTCTCTTTTCTGCCCAATAGAAAGGAGGAAGTAATTCATTATTCCCTGCACAGATATTTAAATGAATTTAACTGGCAAGTAAGTGGTTAATTAGTGCTTAAAGGACCTGTAATTTTTTTTTTTTTTATTACAAAGTGTTATCTGAGGCAGTAAAAAGGTTAGGAAACATCAGGGCAACATTAGTCCTTTCCAGCACAGAGAAAGCCACTAAATGCTGTTATGTGTTTATTCAATTTAAAATTTAAGCTGCAAATTATAGTTCAGAGAATAAATCATTAAGTAATCACAACCAGCAGCCGGTGTCATTAAGCCTCTATTTTTAATTTATTTGGGCAACAATAGATAATAAAACTTTTAAAAGTAGCTGTGGGATTCTATTGATTTAAGAACTGTTGTAGAAATTAAAGGCATTCCTCTGAGATTTCACTACACACAAGTGCAGTTCTGTTTACATTGATTATCCCATGAAGCTGACAACAAAGCAGCTCAAGTTTCCAGGAACCTGCACAGTTTGCACCACTATTCAGTCTCTTCATTCTTCTCAATTACTGCCACTTTGGCCACGTTTGAAGCTGCATCACTGTCACCAAGTCTTACCAGCCTGCAATCCCCCCCCCCCCCAAAAAAATCTGATCTCAAACTCGAACTCAATTCAACACTCGTTTCAGCCTGATCCGATGTGAGGTTGAAAGATAATGAAAACTGGAATATACAGCTAAAAGTGCTCGAGGATAAAATGAAAAGACTAAACTTACCCCAGAGACAACCAGCTCTCCTCCCAGGTTCTGAACCTCGGCCTTGACTTTACTGCAGATGTTAAGCTGGTGGCAATACAAGGCAATACGCTGCAGGTAGGCAAGCAGGTCCTGCTTACAGCTGGAGTCAGGACACTATGAGAGAGAGAGAGAGAGAGAGAGACACACACACAGGTTACATGCAAGCATCCTTGTTACGCACAGCTTTCTATCTATAATATTACCAGTTTGCATGTAGCTGCTAATCCGTTTAGTTACTTGCTGGCACAGTTAAATTTACTATGGATGCAATTATGTTCAGCTTTATCAGGATAAGATAGTAGCAGTGTGACAGGTAAGGTAGACACCCACAAAATGAAAGCGCTCTGAGCAAAAATGAAAAACACACGCCCACAACCTGGTAGATAACTCATCTTCACAAGGTTAAATATGATCAAGTCACACAGAATGCAAATTCTAGTAGGAGCCAAACACTGCTGTCAATCAATTAGTGTTGATATGAATGTTGTGTGAAGTCTTTTTGGGAAAGAAACATTTTTTATTTATTTTTTTACTGAAAAGTGTAAACCCAAGCACAGTTCATTGATTGTTTTCAAATCTGCCTTCAGTAATCTGAGTTCTTAGAGGAAAAGAGTTTGAAAACACCTTCATGCCAACAACTTAAGCAATGACCTTAGGCGTGAAAGTGCAAATAAACTTCTCAGGGTTGGAAAAGCACTCAAACAGGCTTTGGTAAATACAGTCTAATCAGAGAGTGAGCACGTAATGGTGCAGAGAAACCTTAGAATGCGCAGTTAAGCAATTTGGAGACCATAGGTTCATTTAAGTTTTAAAAAAGTCTCTTACTTTTGTTCCCAAGGCCTATCAAAAGCCAGCTAGAGGCACACAAAAAAAAAAATACACTGAAGCATTAAAGTTATAAAAGCTATTTCAAAGTTTAGAGCCTCAAAAAATGTATTTTGTTTAGCACTGGCAACCTTTTTGAATTATAGCATCGTAATTAGACTTGGGCTCTACCTGGTTTACTAAACAAGCCCCCTGCTACCAGAGTAATTAGGCCACAGTACTCTAAGCTGCTCATCAGGTGAAGGATCTAAGCAGTCTAATGGGGCTCCGATGCTTTACATCAGATCATTACAGTGACTTGAGTCACAGCTAGCATGTCAGCGACAATCAGACTGGCTATTCTATATGACCAAAGGCTAGCAATTGTCAACATCACCTACCAAACACAAAATATCTATGAAAATGTAAAATATTTGGGATGACCATGTCTGTGAAAAATGTCAGAGGGAGGAGTCTTTGGCAGCTGTTAATTTTTGAGCGCACAGAAAAGGTGAAATGGAGATAATTACAGCCAATCTTTTAATTGATAAAAACTCTCTGGGACAGAGCTTGTGAGATCAGTACTAAAGAACACGAGTGTAAACGAGTGCTTGCATGTCTTGGGATAAACAAGAAACACTGTCTATAAGCATGCAAATGACACAGCGGGGCACAGGGGTATCTCCTACTTGGCTATAATGGCTTTTACTCCTCCTTAAGTGCGTCGACCTAACCAAAGGCGACAAAACCCCCGTTTTCATTTCTGTATTAAAGGAGGGAGGAAGAGGAAACATAAGTAGGATCCTGATTTTTGGACACTTCAAACAGACTAGGACTTATGATGCGTCTAATCCTGCTGAGCGCATCAGTATCCCTAGTGGGAGAACAGAGTGCACGGCTGAGTATAGTGCACTCCCAGCCATACAGCCGTGCATGTATGAATTTAAACACCATCCAAGCCAGCACAACTGTACTCATTCATACGTGATGGGTCACCACAGCAGAATAGAACGTACAACCAACGCATCCTTTAACTACTCAAGTAGACCTCATCTACATATAGAAGGACACAAACATCCTAAAGCATCTACAATTACAATTTATTGACAGTTCTTTAGATATTCCATGTACATTTTAACAAAAACATTCACGTTTTCTGTATTATCACCATCTACTATTGACTAATAGGACAGGCTAAGCAGAGAGGACTGAAATGTAAGTGTTGACATTCTATTAAAAAGGTATGGAAGAAGAGATGATGATCATTGTACAGGAGAGAACTAATACAAGGCTGTGAGACCACAGAAAATGGTAGAAAGAGGAAGGTTTTAAAAAAAAAGCAGCAGCAAAGGGGAAAAAAGAAAAATAAGTAGGAGAAAAGACAGGGATGAAGAGTGAGCCAGAGGGGGAACAGAGTGGAGTAAATAAGAAGTAGAAATCCAACTGGGGAAAAGGAAGGTAGACGAAAGGATTCAACTGTAGTTGGGAGGGGCATTTAAGTCAGAGAAACAGAGAGAGAGAGAGAGAGAGAGAGAGAGAGAGAGAGAGAGAGAGAGAGAGATGCAAACGCAAAGACCTGGGATGAGGCTGAATGCAGCAGCCATGCTAATGAAGGCTTGGGGAAGTATTCAGATGGCTGGAAGCAGGGCACTGTGAAAGCATCACTTGTGCTCATACTCAGCTCAGCTGCTGGCTTCACTTAGCACTCAGGAAACTCTGCAACGCTGCTCTGACTGTGACATGTGAATACATAAGTTGCAAAAAGAAGAGACAAGAGCACCTTGAATTGTTTGGGTACTGCAAATGGAAATAGAAGTGATTAATGCAGGTGGTAAAACTAAGGTACCTCAATAAATACCTGCACTGTTAACGCTTCCCTAAAACCAGGTGGATCAAAGGGCAACATATCTCTGCTTTTAGACTTTATGCTATAAATAATTAATACTTCAGGTGTAGTTTTACAACCTAAATGTTATTGCATCTGCAGGCTGTGCAAGCACTTTCCCTTGGTAGTCAAGTTAAAAATCTAGCCTGTTATTTAAACGGTTCACTCAACAAAATCTGCTCTTGCGTGAGTTTTTAACTATTAGAACACACCACTGCCTATTTTTGTCTCGTCTGTGTGCTGCTCTAAAATTGCATACAAGCCTTTTTATGTAACCTTTATGGCAAGGATCTTGCAAAACTTTATAAATATAAAAAAACTTAATGATTTTTATGTACCACTCTCTGGATGTAATGGATTAATGTTATTCTTAGGAGATTCAGTGATTTAGGTTAGTAAGACAATCTGATTTTGGGAATGAGTGTATATTATCTGGTGTTTGGGAGCAAACTTATAAGCTGTGGGTAGCCATTTGTCAAATTGAGCTGCACAAAAGCCATCTTGTACATGATCATTTTGGAATTTGTATTTTAATTGATTAGTGAATAAACTGAAATTAAAAACAGTTGTTTAATAGGACAGTCAACTTTGCCTGGCCAGCTACTGTGGAGAGATGGCAAATCAAGAATAGGTGCACTAGAGACAATTCTGGTTATCTTTTCAGGACAAACTAGAAAGACAAATCTTTTCAAAAGCAGTCAGCAGTACAGCCAGAAATGTCAAAGATTCTAGTGTAGTTTTGCCTCCCCTTCACTTCTTTAAGTACCTTTTAAAGAAAGAAAGGTGAAACAATGGATGACATGGGGACAATGGGTACCAGATCAGTATTCTAATTTGCTAATTGAATCTCTTCAGTAACAATGCCTTACAAGACTTTTAGTGTACTACACATTTATGTGGGTCTGAAAAGAGTGGGTAGCTCTTTCTTTACTTTGCATCAAAGCTGTAGCTCTAGAGAAGCTCACATCACAATCCAAACAAAAGCAAAAAATGTATTTTTTTCCAATCCACTGCACACAAAAAACAGGAAATGTGGCAATAAGAATGACAGTGCAGGATGCTGAACAAAGCTCTCTCTGTGTGCTTTGTGTTGAGTAACAATCTATGATTTAAATAATGATCGGATGGTGAGGTCCCATCATCGGCGAGTGCTATTCAGTTCTATTATACAGAGCAGAGGCAGAGCCACTGAGCTGCCACCGCCCAGCGCTGACCTTTCCGGACGCATTACCCAGAGGAAATGCCAATTTCCAATATTTACTGACAGTGCGGCATTCTAATGTGTCTGCCAGGAACCTGTTGGGGTGAGCCATGCGACATGAGACCCAAGAAGCGTTTTCTGTTATGTTTGCTTTTCAGTCATGAGAAAATTTAGTCTCCACTGTCCTGAGGCAATTGAATGTTTTCTCTTACTGTATTTATTGGAGGGACCTGTTGCTCTAGCCTCTAAATTTGGACCGCTCCCTGAAGTCTTCCTTCCAGTTATCTTGTCTACTCAAAAAGACCCATTTATACATCCATTTAGATAAAATGACTTAGTTAGAAGTGCAGTGAGAAAGTTAAATTAGAAAAAAACTGTACCGATAAAGCATCTTTCAACCCTATAAAATCACACCTCACCATAAAACACCAATAGCCAATTTGTTCTCCAACAGTTGAAAGGCAGGCTTAAACACAAAAAACATTTATTCAGGCGAGTTTGACAGTCTACTGTTGTGGATGCATTTTAATAGCTTCAATGGGAAAAAAATAAATAAAACAATACAGAACCTTGCCTGCCGGTATGCTTCTCTATACAGAATTACTGCTCAGATATACTGGAGACAAAAGTTCAGTCTGCCCAGGCCAAATTCAGTTAGCTTCGTAAGTGAAACAAGCTTTGCTGCAAACATGTCTATGCACTACCAGTGTTTACTTTAAATTAATTTCATGTACAATTAGCAAACTTTTGCATACAAGTGTAAAACAAGTACTCTGGGTGGAGGAGAGAAAAAAAAAAAAAAAAAGTACCAAGTCTCTGTCTGGTAGAAGTTTTTGGATAATTAACTATGCCTAACATAACAAAGGACCTTCAGGACAACCCGCCGCTGGGCACCTTTATCTGCGATTACACCTCAAAACTGCCACAGGGGTTGCAAGAAGAGATGAAAGAGAGAATGTGCTTTTGGGGGGGGGATAGAGATTCATGGCAAACTCCTGGAGATACAGGAAACAAAGCGCTGAAAAGACCATTCTGTTTTCTTTAGGCAAGAACTGGAGTACGAGATATGGCTAAGCACTGACAGGAAGTGATCGATTTCCAGCTATAGTCTGTGTAGACACTTCAAGATAACGCAACAACATAAACAACGCTTAGTATATGATATGGGGTTTAAAACTTACCAAAACAGCAGCAAAAAGTACAATAGTGAAAAATGGGATGGCTTCAAAAGCATATGAACTGAAAAACCTCAGCAGTAAGAAATTCAAAGCAGCTTTACTTGTGGATAAAAACTAGATGGATTAAAACTTCCCAGGACTCTAAAGTGCAACCATTTAGGTCTCGCAACCATACAACCATAAACTTGCCATGTGAGACAAAGATGAGATATGCATTTTCCCATTGGTATGCCTGACTTGTTGTGACACACTACACTACAGGTTTCACCAACCTTCTAAACAACACATTTGCATAACATTGCACCAATGACAAACAATGGGCTGTGAGGTCAGTTTCATGATCATTAATATCCAAACTGTCATGACCATTGATCAACAACCACTGATCAAAGTCCATTTGTCAGTGGTGCTAGTTTCAGTCATTATGTTTATAAGGTTGGGAAACGTGCCGTCAGCTGAGACTGAAGAAGTCACTTGGATGAGTGATGAAACGTTTCTCCCACTGAAAACGCTACGTCCAGATGAACAGAATCAACTTTTTAGGATTTCCTTACCTGGATGATTGAGCACGCATCAAGATAAATGAACACAATAAAAACAACAAATTAAAATAGCGGACTCCATCAGTATACTGGTAGTGTATTATCCTGCAGCCCTGCATCTTCTTTGTAAGACCTCTGATCAAGTGGATATTCCTTTGCTTTCTGTTCACAGAAATCTTTCCAGTAAAGGTTAATTGTAAAGCCCATTCTTTTTTACTTTACCAAGCTAGTGCTGATTCTATTACTATTGATGGCCAAGAATAAATCTGCCATGGGCACCCAATATCAATCACAGTTCATTTTAAACTATGTGATGATAGCGACATTTCTTAACTGCAGCTGCTAAAAAGAAGCTCCGTATTTGGTTTGGGCCGATTCAATCACACTGGCACTTGGGAATGTTAATGTGACATTGAAGCAGACAGGAGAACATCAAGCTGGGAGCACGCCAGGAAAAAACAAAAAACAAAAAAACTGTCGAGGTAACCACAGGGACCAATTAAAAGGTCCTCATCAATTTTTAATGTTCACGCTTCACCTGTCAGTCAGGCATTTTACTGTCGGACTTGTAAGCAAAACTGATGACTCTCTCTAGCCGTGCTAAGTTATGTTAAAACACTTCCATTTAACTTTGACGCTCTAAAGCAAATAGTTTCTGGCTCTGAATTCACCATAGGTGTGAATTCAAGTGTGAACGGTTGACCATTTTTTCCTGTGTCAGCAATGCAACCCGTCCTCGGTGTACCCCACCTCTTGCCCTATGGTAGCTGGGGAGCAACCCCAGGAACTCTGAATTGGACAAGTGCAACATATGGATGGATGAAAATAATAAAATGCAACTGAATGAGAGCTGATGGTCCTTGGTTAGAAAAAAAGAAATCCAAAAAAGAAATCTTCATTTGGTGGTTGAGTTGAGAATTTGTGGGCTCTCTGGGTGACTTTCCTTCTCCTCTGCAGTAGGTAATTTACAACCCTGCATATGTACAGTGTCTAGGACCGGAGCCTGGATCAGACTGACCAGCGACAGAGCCAGTGGATCACCATAAATCTTTACTGATTGAATGCAAATTGGAAAAGTACATTATGTATGTCAGTATACATCAGGAGAATAAAGCTTGCGCAACAAATGCATACAGCATGTGCATGCCCATTCTCCAAATATGTAAGCCTTATTTTATGTGCTCATGTTTGCATGTGTACATGCAAGTGTTGGTAAGAAGGCAAGCAGCTGCAATTTATAGGCTACATAGTGGCTAACACATTTGCATTATAAATCTCAATTACATAGCATTATTTGCTTACTGGCCCCTCAGATGGAATTCTCATAAGGTGCCCTGCAGAGGAGGGTCATAAATTCTTAATAAACTGCAGTGCAGACCTTTGTACAGCAATGACCTAAATCCTGCAGCTCATCTCTGCACTACACTCATTTCTTTAAATTTTAATAAGGCTCCATTACACATATTTAACAGTTTTTCAAAAACCCCAAACTAGACCATGTCCACCTGCACATTTCTTTTGAACACAGCACTCATGTACCAAGCACATCATGACACAGTCTTACAAAGAAGAAATGTGGGGTGAGATGCTGTGCTATCAGTCTGGGACCATCTGCCAATGTGTTTTATATGAGGAGCAAACCCTCACAGGCCCTGCAGGCCAGAGGCACAGAGCGCAAGTGATTAATATGCCTAGGTTAATGAGCAGTCCCAGCTTTGCCTTTGCTTCTCAGACTCTGTCAGTCTATGTGCATCCTGGTAGTGATTCACTTAACCACTGCTGATGGAGTATGCAGACCATCCTATAGCGCATTGCCTTTGCTGCAAGTGGGCCTGTGGCATCTCCTGCTTTGTTAAAGATATGGCCCTAAAAATAAACAGCCTGCGTAAATACATTTTTAAAAACTGCCACCTGGCAATTATGCTGCTAATTAAAAGGCGAAGCACTCTTAATAGATTCATCTCTCAGGAGAGACATACCTCTCTCAACGCAAATGCAATGCCCCCTTTTTCTACCTCTCTCATCTCCATCATTCCCCTCGTCTCTACCCCATGTCCATCCCTGGGAGCCTTGGCTGATGTGTTATGGGAGAGTGTCGCCTGATCTGCTAGTGTTTTGGTCTCTGCTGAGAGAGAAAGGCTAAGAGGGACAGCTGGATGGGTTCAGAGGCTGAAGGGGTCCTCACTCTTGGCAAAGACTTCTGTTTCAACAGCCAAAGCTCTTCATTTATTCATACTTTGAGTGCCTCCAACCCCCAAATCCTCTCATAGTGCGTACACATAACCAAAACACACATACACAGAAAAGATAAAGAAACAAGTACCTACAACGAGTTTAGTACATAAAGGCAAAATAGGTACCTGAATCTAACACATCCACACACAAACTGCCAAATGGAGAAACATGTCAGTCAACAGACATGCTTGCATGCAGGCATGCACACACAGATATGCACACTCACACCTGCACAGTTACCCATCTGTTTTCTTTGGGGGATAGCGCTGTTTTCATTAAAGTGAATAAGCATCTTCAAAAGCAGCACTGAGGCATATAAAAGTCACTTTCCAGAGCTTATTCCCTATTCAGATGATTCAAATGCAATTAGGTCAGTACAGGTAGCACTGTTACTTTTTGATAGACGTGGGGTTGTAATATTAAGGATCTGCGGCCACCTTAAATAAAATATCAGATGTGCAGGGTATTAGGAGGCCAGCAGCTCATTATGTCAGACTATGGGGGGGTGGAATCTGCTTAAAGCTTAATGCAGATGTTTCTGCTACAAGAAGGAATAACCACGACCTCTCCCTGTGCAGGAAATATGGAAAGGGTACTTGAAAAACCTCTTCCCATTTGAATCAGAGGGGAAATAAAGGTTACAGGCATTGGCAGTTTGCCAGTAAAAGTACATGTATAGTAAGTAATTAGAAAAGGATAAATCCCAAATCAGCTTGTAAACTTATTGCCCTGGAGTATTTAATTTAAACTCTAAAAGAAACAAACAGGCTTCCAGCTTTTGCAGCATTTCACCTATATTATCAGCTGTAGAAGAACTGTTAATGTTTTGATAAAACTCGTTGGCTTCGACATCTAAAATGAGTGTGTGCCTTTCTGAGTGACTGTGTTCTTGAATACAAGTTGACAAAACCCACAGCTGGTATACTCAAACCACAAAAAGCAAGTGATGTATTTAACGGAGAAAACCTCAAACTGACAACTGTGTCTTGTTAAAAACATCATAACTAAACTCTTCCATGATTTAACGCCAAAATGTATACATGTTGGAGAAAAAAAAGTAAGCCCCAGCCTTAGAGACGGCACATGAATAAGTTGGGGGATAAATCATGTAACATGTCTCCCTGTGGAGCGCTACAGTGCAAGTATTTAAGTGAAATATGAGGCCATGGATAATTGAATGTGTGTTTCCTGATGTCAAGGATCATAGTCACTGGGGCAGGGAATAGATGTGAAGAAGTGATGGAAGTTGGAGGAGGGAGATGGAAGAATGAGGGTTTAACACTGAAAGAAATGGTAAATACTGGTAAGGATTGCATCACAGACACTAGTCACACAACACTAGTCTTTGCAGTTAATGTCTGGAAGGACCTCACAGCGCAAGCCTGTTTCTTTGATTTGCTTCTAAATAGACAAAAGAACAAATAAAAGAAAGTATGGGGGAAAAAAGTAATTCATGTAGTGGATGTTTTCTGTTTTTGTCTGTTAAAGTTTTGTCAAAGGAGAAAAAAGAAAAGCTTTGCAAATTCAGGTAATGAAAACCTTGACAGAACACCACCATGTAACTTGTGAAACATGAATTGTTATGTACTACTGTTATTTATTTATTTATTTTTTTAGACCTGATCACAGGGTGCCAAAGGAACTCATAGGGGAGGGGTTTGCATTGCCAAATGTTGTAATGCACGGAAAGATGTGGCGATATGAATGAATAGGACTTTAGAGAAGATAAACAAGAGTATTCCAATGCCAGCAGGCTGACTTTTACCATTTTCAATTAAGATTATGTGTGTGTTTGTTTGTCTTTAAATGACGAACAAAAATTGTAAACTTTTTCTGGTTCCTGAAATATTTCATGCCAGAAAAACTTGAAGACCCTCTAACAGAGATGAAAACAATGAGCTGGATAACTGAACCAAAGCAATAAATAATAGAAAAACTGATTGGAAATGTCTGAAGAACTCTCATTCCCTTCAAGGTTCCAGGGGCTAAAGGTCATAAGTGAAGATGTAGCTACAGTGAGGACATGAGTTAGTAGATATTAATCAACTTTGAGGTAATCTGGTGACCATTATATTATTACTGATGCACTGACTTGTGATAGCATGTACCATTTTCACTTCTATCTCCAGCAATTAGTGTTAGATTTACAGTGAGGAAATAAAAGTTAAAGTAAATTAATCTAATTTGTAGCATTAGATAAACTAATCATAAAATGTTAATATTTTTCCATGTAGTCTGAAACATGTGCCACTGATCTGAGATTGGTCCCATTTTACATTATGTATGTGTTAAAATGTTCTGAAACAGAACAAAATCTTTTATGTTACTACCTTACGAAGCTAAATACATATTCAGATGTTAAGAATAAAGCTGTAGTCTACAGATTAATATTAACTTACATAGTCAGCGATGGTGCGGCCCAGCTTGTCCATTCTTGATCCTGCCTCAGCAATTTTCTTGGCAGCGCTAATGACATCAGACGTATTCTTCAGCGGCCCTTTTCCCCTGAGGAGAAGACGTGGAAAGATCAGTGACTGTTTTTGATCTATTGCAAGCTCATTCAATATGCAGGAGCAGCTGTTTGTTTTAGAGGCCTCTTTTTCGGTCAGAAGCAAGAATGTATCGTGAACCATGGGAACACCTCAGGGAAACGGCACCAAATTCAAAGTGCACGCTGGTGCACACATGTCCATACACATAAAACACACTCTGGCATCATGCTGTTCCGTCAGGGATGAGAATGTGTTATAGTCCTTTAAAGTCACAGAGGATTGAGAATAAACTTAAAAAGTCTATTCTCAAAGAACTGGACCATCACACTGCACCATCAAACTCTTGTAGCACCTACGTGTCTTCTTACAAGATTAAATGTTCACTCATTTTTCCTTTGTGTTCAGTCTAATAAAATGCATATTAGGTTGAAAAAAATATGCGTAAAATTTACTGAAAAACTGACAACACTTCGTTCTCCACAAACTGCTTGGAAATAAACTGTCTAGAAGCCATTATATAGCACCAGTACCACGTGCTTTCTACCACAACAGAAAATATAAGAAAAATCTACTTGGAAACTTTTAAGCAACTTTGAAGTGTTTATCACAGGGCTAAGACACAGGACAAAGGTTGATAGGACAGGGGCAAGAGACTTTTTGGATTAAGATTGTGCAATAGTGCAATAAGTTAAATATTTAGTTAGTAGTAGGTAGTTCTGTGCTTCTGGTCACTAGGCTCCATACTTGGTACGGTAAGCTGCCACTGTTTGTCTCTAGTTGCTGGAAGACTTGCTCATCTTCACTTCTAGAGAATTGTAACAATTTTTATAAACAAATAATTGTGTTATGTTGTTAAATTAACAATCTCCATTTATGTTACACATGGACGCAACTGATTACATTTGCTGCAACATTCCCACATTATTGTTGTTTTATTACTTGCCATTGCAAGCCTTAACTTAATGATAACTTAGAGACAGCTAATGTGGCTATCGGACAAAGTACTTTAGACTACTCCCTTATTTCCCTTATTCTCTCTACACCCACGACTGCAGTTCGACCCACAACAACACTCTCATCATCAAGTTTGCTGATGACACCACGGTAGTCGGACTCATCTCGAAGGGAGACGAGGCAGAGTACAGAGAGGAAGTCCTGAAGTTGGCAGCATGGTGTTCAGAAAACAACCTGGCACTGAACACCAAGAAAACCAAAGAGCTCATTGTTGACTTCAGGAGACACAGCACTGACTTGGCCCCCCTCTACATCAACGGGGAGTGTGTGGAGAGGGTCCACACCTTCCGGTTCCTTGGTGTCCTCATCTCTGCTGACATCTCCTGGACGAAAAACATCTCAGCGGTCATCAAGAAGGCCCAACAGCGGCTGCACTTCCTGAGAGTCCTCAGGAAGTACAAGCTGAACTCCAACCTGCTGCTGACCTTCTACCGCTCGTCCATTGAGAGCCTGCTAACCTACTGCATCACGGTATGGTACGGCAGCTGCACCAAGGCAGATAGAGTGAGGCTTCAGAGGGTGGTCAAGACAGCACAAAAGATCATCGGCTGCCCTCTCCCCTCCCTGATGGACATTTATTCCTCCCGCTGCCTCAGCAGAGCAGCAAACATTATCAAGGACAGCTCCCACCCTGGTTTCAACATGTTCAGCCTGCTTCCCTCAGGGAAGCGCTACAGGTGCATCAACACTAAAACCCACAGACTCAAAAACAGTTTCTTCCCCAAAGCGATAACCACCCTGAACTCACACATGCACCGATAACACAGCCCCCCACTTCCCACTTCCTCTATGGACCACCACTATTTATACCAATTCTATGTGCAATAACTGTATATACATAAACACTATTTATACCAATTCCATGTGCAATAACTCAACTGTACATACATAACACTATTTATTACATACCAAGTACCTGCAGAGGGTCAGGCAAGTCCTGAGGAGTCAGCTGAACGGTAAGAACAAGATCCGGGCAATCAACACCTACGCCCTGCCCGTGATCAGGTACCCTGCTGGGGTAATAGGCTGGCCAAAGGAGGAGATAGAAGCCACTGACATCAAGACAAGAAAGCTCCTTACCATGCATGGAGGGTTTCACCCCAAGTCCAGCACCCTGAGGTTGTACGCTAAGCGGAAGGAAGGGGGCCGGGAACTGGTGAGTGTCAGCACCACAGTCCAGGATGAGACAAGAAACATCCACGAATACATCACGAAGATGGCCCCAACTGACAGTGTGCTCAGTGAATACCTCAGGCAGCAGAAACCCAAGAAAGAGGAGGAAGGCGAGGAACCATCATGGAAGGACAGGCCCCTGCACGGTATGTACCACCGGCAGATAGAGGAGGTGGCTGATATCCAGAAATCCTACCAGTGGCTGGACAAAGCTGGACTGAAAGACAGCACAGAGGCACTAATCATGGCAGCACAAGAACAAGCTCTGAGTACAAGATCCATAGAGGCTGGGGTCTATCACACCAGGCAAGACCCCAGGTGCAGGCTGTGTAAAGATGCCCCAGAGACAATCCAGCACATAACAGCAGGGTGCAAGATGCTAGCAGGCAAGGCATACATGGAACGCCATAACCAAGTGGCCGGCATAGTGTACAGGAACATCTGTGCCGAGTATAACCTGGAAGTCCCAAGGTCAAAATGGGAGACGCCCCCAAGGGTGATGGAGAATGACCGAGCTAAGATCCTGTGGGACTTCCAGATACAGACGGACAAAATGGTGGTGGCTAACCAACCGGACATAGTGGTGGTAGACAAACAGAAGAAGACGGCTGTAGTGATCGATGTAGCGGTTCCGAATGACAGCAATATCAGGAAGAAGGAACACGAGAAGCTGGAGAAATACCAAGGGCTCAGAGAAGAGCTCGAGAGGATGTGGAGGGTGAAGGTAACTGTGGTCCCCGTGGTAATCGGAGCACTAGGTGCGGTGACTCCCAAGCTAGGCGAGTGGCTCCAGCAGATCCCGGGAACAACATCGGAGATCTCTGTCCAGAAGAGCGCAGTCCTGGGAACAGCTAAGATACTGCGCAGGACCCTCAAGCTCCCAGGCCTCTGGTAGAGGACCCGAGCTTGAAGGATAAACCGCCCGCAGGGGCGTGCTGGGTGTTTTTTTATATATTTTTATATATATATATATATATATATATATATATATATATATATATATATATATATATATATATATATATATATATATATATATATATATATATATATATATATATATATATATATATATATATATAAATAAAAACACACACACACACATCTTCTTCCCTATGTTAATACTGTCCATATGTATATAGCGCTGCAGAACTGTACCCCCCCCAACATGTTTACACTGAGTAGGAGATGCTCTGTATCTCATTGTACAGCTGTATAATGACAATAAAGGCATTCTATTCTATTCTATTCTATTTCCCAAGGGATTGCCACACTGGATGGATCAGCATACTTGATTTGGCAGACTTCACGCCGGATGCCATTCCTGATGCAACCCTCCCATTTATCCAAGCCTGGCACCAGCACTAGAAGGACACTAGCCTGTGAGCCCCTGAGGTTGGGTTTGTTTATATCAGGTAATTCTTAACAGTTTAATGTTAACGTTAACATGACCACTGGCCAGGTTGATAACTTTTTAATATTTTAATATTGCTCAAATAGAAACTTTACTGACTTCTTCCAGGGTTTGTCTGCCCGTCTGCATGCAGCACTGCCGTGTAAAGTTGTCAACATACTACTGAATGAGTCCTAAATCCATTTTTTTTTTAAACTATTAATTAGTATCCAAGTTTTTCTTTTGCACACCAACTTCTCTCTCTTTTTTCCCCATCCGGGTTGGAGACAAAGAAGACAGGAAGAGAAGGCAAGAGAATTGAAAGCAGCAAATTGGAATCCAATTCAATTTAAGGGCTTTGGTCATTGCCACAATATTACACATCCATCCCTGACCCTTCCTGAGCCAAACAAAGCCCATCCCAGCACAGGTCAGTCTAGCCCTGACCTGACCCACTGTAAAGCTTATCAGCCATTTGCCACTTTTCCTGCCCCCCCAAGGGACTCTGGGACACAGTTGGCAAGAGGCACAAATTGGATTCAAAGCTGCTCTCTCCAGGCTAAAAAATGAGCCATCCAACCCAGAACAGATGGAATTTTGTGTTCTGTTCTCTTGCTTCCTCTTCCCTCCCCTCTCATCTCCAACCCTTCCCTTCTCATACTCTCCCTCTGCTGCTCTGATGTAAAGCAAGCCAGAGTCCTAGTGGAAAAGGCCACGCGTCAGTGCACATACTGGAAGCTCCCTGGGGACAAGTCAACCCCTGGAGATGGAGCTAACGGCGCTGTGACAGCGTTTGGGAAAAAAAAAATTTGTAGGTTGGTAATATGATACAGAAGTTTGCCCCCCAAAAAACACATTAGAATACATAAGCACAGTAATAATTTTTGTACTGCAAATATATAACCATGACGTCCTCCTTAAAAAAAATTGTTTCAAGTAAAAGAATTAAAGGATCATTTTCCAAATCTGCCCACACAGCTGTCCACGTGTCAATGTGAAGCATCCCACATCAAAAGACTGTGACAGGTGGCTTTCAAATATGTTGCATGTTCTCAAGCTATACACATATGCCTTATTCATGAGAGCTGCCATACAGCCATAAGCGATGCAGAGTCAACAAGGATTTCAGTCACTCTCTGCAGATTTGTCAGGAGGGAGGTCTGGATCAATTACCTCATACAGCATTAACCTTGGCAGTGCTTTGTGCCAGCTCAAGGTCGTGGGGGCAATAATTTGGACGCAGGCTGAATTAGCCAACTACTGACCTTCCATGTGCTACCACTGCATGTGAGAGTGAAGGCATAATGTGAAGATATTTATTCTGCCCGACAAATGTCCATGCGTGTTCCTTTAGTCGACCAACCCGCACACGCACACGCACACACACACACACACACACACACACGAGACAAGTGTACACAGAGTCAAATCTAAACTCACTGACAGTGCCAAATAAGAAAAGCCACAATGCTAAGTTATGGAATTAAATGAACAACTTCCACACAGTTACTGTGTGGACTGTTAAAACTATTTGCAAAGCATCATTTTCAATTTATTTTAAATGGCAGTAACATAGCAGAGAAGACATAATGTGCTAACTGGAAGAAGTATGACTTATGTGTATAAATTCAATTCAAATATTCAAAGGATAAATAAAGAAACTGCATATAAGGTCAGCAGCTCATCACATTCGTGAAGGTGCCTCATTTTCTATCTAATAGAGCACAGTAGTTCTCTTCTTTTATTACTCACATAAAAATAGTCCATGAGTTACCATTCACTGAAGTTTAACTGGGTTAATAAATTTGCTTTGTGATTTCATTTTGCAAACTGTAAGAGAGGTGAAAGGCTACAAACATAGCAACTCATCAAATGTTCATTCACATTCATACTACCATTTCAGTATTAAAGTACTGACTGAAATTCTCAAATATTTATTAGTCATGCTTATTTTTATTATAGCTTTGTCAATTTTTGGCTGAAAACATAACTAAAATATTTTCGAATGATAAAATACATTTGTTAGATAAATAATGAAAGCTGAAGTAGGCATGTGGTTGTCCGAGTTCACTAAAAAGCACTGATTTTAGTCCAAGATGAGCAGTATCATCTGCATGTCATGTAAAAATTTTCTCTTAATCCTCTGCATGAATAAGAAGTACTGCAAGCAAACACGGCTGGTTCCTATTTAACCCTGGTCAGATTGCTGGCTATGTCAGTAATTCAAATCCTCTACAGCTTTCCAGCAATTCACTTTTTTGGCCAAGGAGACGGGATCTTTGACCCATTCAGAAGATGAAGATAGAGAGGCAGCATTTCATCATCATTACGGATGTGACTCAGAGTTAGACACACAACGTCCTCTGAGTAATTCACTTGAAAATTTAAAAAGGCACAGTCATACAAATATAGTCAGACGCAAATACAGGCAGCCAGTCAAAATGTCCACTTGTGCATGCCAACATCCAAATGCACTCACACTGTGTAAGCTAGAAGGTAATGTAGAGATGGTGATGTTGGTGAACCATAATCAGTAAGCTCTTTGGACAAGCCCCCAGTGTATTTGGCAAGGGTCACGATTCACACTTTTCTATCAACAGCAGGTGAGAGAAAAGGCCAGTATCACATCCTTTGTGAATTTTCAAGGTCCTGAACTTACTTGTATATCCAACAATGAAAGAACAATAAAGAAAGCAGTCACATGCAGCACTGAGAACTTCATCACTGAATTTGTTGTTTATGGTTTGATGCGTTTTGATGTGAAGTGGAAGCCAACAAATCTGTTAGCAAGTGGCAGAGACCTGGATGAACTGAAAAAGAGCCAAATTTCTAATGAGGCCTTTGGAGGGTACTGGCTGCTACGTCTGTACAAAGGTGTGTGTGTGTTGCTGCAGAGTCAGAGCCAAGAGTGGTGAGATCTCTTATGTCAACAGGTTCACTAAAACAGACTTGACAAAAATTTCAGGATAAGGCCATGTTTAACTACATTTGCTACTATCTGTCCACAAGACTATCTGGGCACTACACACTAAGGTCAATCTTTTCTGATTTTGCTGCTGATACAGAGTTTGCATCATAGAAGTATAGCAAATTTAGGCACCATTTACCCTCTATGGCATAAAAACACATGGCCCAAATGTGCACAAAAAAGACCGTGTACAGGTAAAAGAGAAACACTAGGAATCTACTACTTACTTCCAGTTCACTTCCACTTCCAAGTAGTTTGCATGTTGACATAATGCTGATTTAGACAGTAATTACAAGTGGCTGAACAGCTTATAACATTATTAAGTCATGACATTTACCAGGTCTTTATTTTATTTTTCTTAGACCCATAGTTCAAATGCAGTCTCTCTTTTTTGGTGTAAAATGTCTCACCTGTCCCTGCTGAGCTCTTCACCTCTTGAACCATTTACCAAGAGTGAATACAGCCACTTTACAGCAGCTCTGTGGATGGAGAATTCCCACTTCCACAGAGCTTTATTCATGTACCAGGAGAGAGGGAGATCTGACACACTGCTTATGGCTGTGCATATTAAGATTAAAGGAGGACTGAAAAATAATCATGAACAAAATCCTACCAACAGTGCTGCTCAAGGAAAAGGGCACTGATGCATGAATGGTACCGCTAAACTAGGTGCACAGTAGGGCTGCACGATTAATCGTTAGAAAATCGCGATCTCGATTCATACTTATGTGCGATCTCATTTCCAAATGACAACGATTTAAAAAAAAAAAAAAAGAAAGAAAGAAAGAAAAAAAAAAAGACGACGACGATTGTACCGCATTTTGATCCGGGACGTAATCTGCATGAAAACAAGCGCTCACCCTTCCTGCTCAACAAATGACATGGGCGGAGCCTTATACCACGTGATACAGAAGCTGTGCCGTGATGCTCAAATTGGCAGGGAAAAAACAACGGAGAACACGTCAGGGATGACGAGAAAGTAACAGGAGAAAATTTGTGCCGGTCAACCACCCAAACATCAATAACGGGAACCTTATACAGCGCTTCCCTGTACACGTCGAACTCCCGCAGGCTCAAAGAAATTACGGAAGCTATTACTTATCACCTGACCAAAGATATATCAACAATGTGCAAAACGAGGGATTTAGGAAAATGATCAACACCCTAGACAAATGCTACACAGTGCCGTCCCGCAACTATTTTTCTATTGTTGCACTACCTGCTCTATACACGCAGTGTCGAGCAACGGTGGAGACAGAATTTCAAGCAGTACAACATTTTGCGGCAACCACAAAATGTGAGGCATTTATTGTTTTTATTTTTATTTATTGTTTTTTATGTTCAGTTTCAACTGTTACGAAGTTGATGTGCAGTTAATAAGTGCAATAAATATTTATATTGGAAAAGAAAATCGTGAGAGAATCGTGATCTCAATTCTAGGCAAAAAAATCGTGATTCTCATTTTATGCAAAATCGTGCAGCCCTAGTGCACAGCATTGTGCAGATATGGGCAAATGTTGGGGAAACAAATGTAGACTTACTGGTTGATTGTATTTGACACAGGCTTAAGTTAAATATGCAATCTGACTTGGAAGGCATTTTGCCTGAAGTGCACAACAACTGGAATATTAATGCGAGCAAGGGGGAAGTTGACATGCAGCACGTATTTTGGCCCTGTGCAAGTACATGACAGGAATTACCAATCAAAGGTATTCTTTAAAGCAATCCACCAACACTCACCTGGTGAAGTCTGTCATCTCCATCATGATCATGCACATCTGCTTGGCCAACACAATGATGTCATTGCCACTGTCGTCCCACTTGGATACCTCTGCATCCAGCTTGCTCTTCTCTTCCTGGAAGCTGGCCACCTGTTCAGCAATCTTTGCCTTGTCCTCTTGGGGCAACTGAGCCATGATAGCCTGAAGGAGGATTTATGAAAAGCATGGATGGTTAGCAAACTAGACGTCAACATACTGTTGCTGATACCATGAACATAAGTTTAGCGGCCAAAATCAATGAGTGAGGGTTGTTTGAAACCATGCCTGAGAATACCAAGGCAACAGGATGTCCTACACAACTGTGTGACCCTTTATTTAGAATTTAAACACATGCATAATTGATCCCTATTTGGTGTGTAACTTGCTTTTCAGCAATGTGTCTGAATAATGGTTGCATGAAGTATCCTCTGTATAAATAAGAAAATAATATTGTTCTCTCTTCCCCAAAATTCAAAGCTGGGTTCAAAATTATGCTCAGAGCGACTGAGTCATATGTAACATATCTTGGAAAAATAAGAACTCACCACCTCTGGCCACTGAAGACCAGTATAAGGGGAGTTATTTACAACTACTTTATTCATGTTAAGATGTATTTATCACCATATTTATCCATCCTTTTGGACTGGAGAGTTAAAGGGCAGCTTCCAAAAAAGGCAATCAGACATCAGCCATTCAGTGAATGAGCCTGTCAGGCCAAAGTAGGCAGACACTTAAGAGCAGGAAATCCAATATCATCGCACAAGTGTTCATTCTATTGCTGATAAATGGGACCCTCTCTCTAGAGGCACATAAGCTTCAAAAGAGCTGTTTATGCAGTGCATAGATGGAAAGACTGTACCTAAGAAAATAGATAATCTTTGGCGATTTAAAAACAACAAAAAAGAAAAACACTTGAAATGTACTGATGGATCACTGTGCCATGAGGGATTTTAGAGATTAAGACATGTACAATCTCTCTATATTCTTAAAATATAAAGTTACAAGCAAGTTTAACCTTAAAATTAATAAATTTGGTGTGTAGTACAAATACTGTAGACCTGCAGTTCTGTCCTATCCAAGTGAATGTTGTATTGAAGTAATCTCATGACAAAAGAACACACAAAGCTGGTGTCCAGGGGCACAAAAGATTGGATTCGCAGTGTGTTACACCATGCAGGGAAAGAAACAAAATAACTAGCTGCTCAGTCTTTTTAGGTAGCTCACAGAGTGCAGACTGCTCAGTCAACAAAAATTCACTGGTTCCGTCTGTGACATGGTATTTAAGAGCCAGATGGCATGGATGACTGTAGGAAAGCAAACTGGAGGACGTAATTCACACGATGTCAGTAGTTTAAAGTTGACTTATTATCCTCATTTCTACTTCCATATTTTTGGGTTTTTACATTGTACTGTAGCCAAGTAAGCAGACTTAAAAATGGAAAATTTCTCCAATTCATCTGCATACATGTGTTGCTGTTGAGCTTTACATTTATCTGCTTTTATCATATTTCCAATCTATGCTTAAAGGTGAGTGCAGAATATCTCTGTTGCCATGAATACTGTTAAAAAGGTCATTTGCAGTGAAAATCCTCTATTTTTAAAACAGTAAAAATGAGTGAGCAAAAGATTATTCTGGAGTCACCAAGTGTCTTCGGGTAATCTAATATAGCTTATAAACAGCTTTACGTGTGCACAAGAGCTTGCATGACTCAGAATAAAAAAACCTGCTTGCCTACTTGGCAAATATGATGCTTTTCTTCAATAACATTTTAATGACAGATTAATGGGGCCAAATACTAAGAAAAATATTTTAAAGATGCCAGTTTCCTTAAAACTTGTGTAAAGTTTTGATCCTCCAGCATTGCTCTGTATCGATAGAACAGCTCATCTTTTAGCATTAGCCAAAAAGTGTCATACTCATCTATATCTATCCATCCTTGGAAAAACAGAGAAAGTAAGTAAAAGCATAACAGGTCCATTTTAAGTTGAATATAAGAGCTCTATATGGCTAAACTTTTTTTTCCCCATAACTTGAGCTATTGAGAAGACAAGCCATTTATGCATAACCCATCATCACCAAGTATGTGGGTGAAGAGTTTGAAAAATAAACAATGGCTGGGACAGCATTAATATTAGAACACTGTTACAAAAGACTAAATATTTCTCCAAATATAGAAAGACTAATGTATTGGTTCTACTTCTCTTATCTTCAAATTTCATTAGAGATATGAAATTGCTCTTCAAATAAACTATTCCAATTGATGTTATTGTACCAGTCAAGTGATATTTGTCTCTAGTGTATTATTAAACCTACCATATAAAAAAAAATTGTCAAAGAGTTGGATGACAATATTCAACTGCGTTACTGAAACATGCACAATCTTGTAAAGTTAATATTTAACCATGTAAAAATACAGTTAAGCTGCACACTGAAGCAACCCATTTTCTCATGGGAAAATACATTTTTGAGATGTGTTTCTCTCTGGGATATTTCAATTTGATGACCCTTCGTTGTAGAGGAAGGGGAGTAAATACAGAATCAGAACCTGTGAACAACATACCCGTGCAGTTTGGCCACCAATAAGCTGGTCATCCTCTGTCTGCACGCTGGTCTTGCTGCGAACATCAAAGTCGTCAGTCTCAAAGTCAGAGTCATCCAATTCATCTGGAGTCTGTAACAGGACAACAAAGCATGAGAAGATGTCAAAAGAAAGAAACAGCCAAAAAAAAAAAAAAGTCCAGGAGGAAGGGAAAAAAGAAAAATGGGAGATGAATTGGAATAAGGTAAGAAAAAGCTGTTTGTACATAAGTGGGGAACATAAAATAATATTGGCATACTACAGCATTGTGAACACTATTAAATAACAAACCTGCTTACTATCTATGAGGAATGCCTTAGTGCTGCCAGACAGGGCAGCATGAGATAAATGTCTACCCTCTCCACAGCTTGGTAGAGAAACTGTAAACTCCAAATGAATTTGTAAATCAAGTGTAATGTGCTGCCTGTGCATCTTGAGAGGGAAAATGAAGGTATGAGCTGGTACGAAACATATTGGGAGCAAAACACTTTAGAGGCCCATCTGTCGCTATCTGTAGAAAGGCGAGTGAGGCATGAATTGTGTTTTTCCAGAATTTTGCCACTTCATCTCAGATCCTTTACCTCTTGCCCTGAATGCAAAACAAGCCATGGGGAACAATTTGCCATATATTAATATATAAAATGAACTTTATCTTTGCCGGTTATGCTTCAGGCAAGATACAATATTAAGTGATAGGCAAAAGTTAGTTGATATGTAGGAACAGGGGAGATGATGTGGACAGATAAAGGGACATTAGGATGCAGACGCCCTGGCTTGTGCTTATCCGGCTGTCTCACTACCTTCTTTCTGTAATGAAAAAATAGTTGAAAGTCTCTGAACAACCTTACTCTGCTTTAGGGAATGTAGAGATGCTCTTGTTCTTAAGGGAATATGGGTATGGTTTCAGATACAAAAGCTGTAGTGACTCATCGGCATCGCTTTCAACCCAGACAATGCTGTTCAGTGGGGCAGAGATATCACCTGCTGCGGCCTGTGCAACAGATAACCTGTGAACGTGGGAGGCTCAGAAATCATAACTCATGGTGGGCACCCAGTGGGAAACTACTGTGAGAAGTGACAACAATAGCCTGCAGTCTAAAAAAAGACAACATATTGAAAACCTGCTGTCATGGTAAATGAAGTTAAAACCCACTTTTTCCCCATTGTGGGAAAATATGTTAATCAGGTTTTTAGGTGATAATTCTCTGTATTTCTACTGTGTCTGAAAGCTGCAATTATCCATGTCACCTGTAACGCCTTCATGACACATGCATGTGCAGATGATATCCAAAATGCAATAATTACAAGTGAACAGGGCAAGAGGTGAAATTATAGCATTATGACAGAGCTGGAAAACAGACATAGCCTTATCTAGAATTTTTTTTTTTTCTCCTGTCGTAAATATGAATAAGACAGTTCAACACCGAAATCCCCCCAGTGTTATTCTTTTTGTGACATTCTGCTCATAGCCTCTGTGGGTTGAGACAATTTTTTCTTCTTTTAGGACAGAGGCAGCAAAAATCACCTTGGGCTGTGATGCACCGCACAAATCATACGGTAACAGCTGCCCTCTGTATCTAACTGTCAGTGGCTCGCTGACTTCGAGACCGTTTCATGTCTAGGAGGCATATTCTCTGATGTCACTGGAGGTTGGGAGAGGGGTCTGTCCGCCTGTCAAATATTCAAGGGACATCTAACAGACTGTCTGTGCACTACTTATAGAGGTTAAAGATGAGTCTATCTTAAGCAGCCCCAACCACACGCTTGTCTGTTTTGATTTAAGACTAGGGCCTTGCATGTTGAGATTTTTAGAAAGAAAGCAAGAGGGTGGGTTTGTACATGCGAGTGGACATGCCCTCAAGAGAAGCTGTCTCGTGGACATTTCAGCGCAGCTGTTAGGAGGATTTCATATTTCTTTGGACTCAGAATTGAACATGCCCAGTTTCACATACAAAAACCCTTGAATGACAGTTTAGCCTGCAATTGAATCAGTCTAGATCAATGCTTTTGATACGCCTTTAATCTCATTATAACAAACAGTAATTAAGACTAAGATTAAAGAGTCTGCTGTGTAGATGCTGCTGGAAATAACATAAATGCAGAGCTAACACTAATCCATTTTTTTCTTTGCCTTCTCTAGAAAGTGGTGGGTGAAGGTTCAATCTCATCAGTCTCTCCAGCTGGCACTTAAAGGCAGAATGAAGCTAACAGATACATTATGAGCAAAGCTGCTTAATAAGTCCTGTTAACAGTCACACGTGCCAAATTACACCTGCCCACAAATCTACCAGGTAGTGTTCAGCCCAAACCATAAGCCCAATTTTCACAGCCGGATCTGAAACAAAAAGGGTAAGAAGAGCGGAGCTAGGGCAGATGGAAATTGATGAAAATATAGTTCTTCGGCTTGCAATTCAATTAAAGAAAGCCAATTAAACCCTCCATCTTAAATCATTCACTTATTATAATGCAAATGCAGCACAATTTTCCTCTTTTCATTTGTTGGTTTTTTTGTTGTTGTTTTTTTGGGGTTGAGCAGGATTATTAATAAGAGTTAAGGACCACTGTCAAAACAAAATGTGCTGTCAAGGCTAGTGTTTTTGATTTAACAAAAAAAAAGTGTGTTGAAAATAATAGAAGACAGCAAACAGTACTTTGTATCTTAGTGTGATAAATACATAATTTGGTACTGTTAAACATGACAAGTGGTTTAAAGAGATTTGCTTCTTACTGAGAAATCAAATTTCGCAGTTTCAGGTATTTTAGCTACAGGGGGTAATATGCTGAAAGACAAAAAATTCCCCCAGAATCTGATTTCCTACGGTCTGTGTGGATTCCCCCCCCCCCTTTACTTTTCTTTATTTTAAAGGAAATATGGACTGAGTCCATTTGTGATTGAATGCCGAAACTGTTCTGAGTGATCCTATGATGAAATGTTTTACGCTGATGGAAATGTTTTCTTCATCCACGGGACACAATGACTTACTACTGTCCAAATTGTGGCTCGACTCAAGTAAAAGGCATTATGCCACGAACAACTAAGCCCATTGTTACACTAAATTGCAAGTCTGGTCAATTAGGTTGGCCACTGCCTGAGACAAGTTAATCATAGGTTCCCAAGACTGCATGTGTACAGGTTCTCACAATTATAGATAAAAAGCTAATCTGGATATTACTACTCATATGGCAACCTGAGCAACTCTAACAATATGACTTCTGTTCAAAAGCTGTTAAAAACCACATCAAAAATCATCCGTCAGAATTCCCACTGTAACAATTTGAAAGAGAAAAATAGATGACAATATGAAGCCTTACTTTGCATTAGAAATAATAAATTAGATTTTTTTTTTTTAAAGAAAAAAAAAAGAAAAAGAAAAAAAAGAAGAAGAAACAGGCAAACAAAAACAAAACTGTGCAACTTACTCTGATCATGAGGACAGCCTTACGGATGTCACGAATGCCATCATACACCAGGCGGGATGCATCAATGAATTCGTTCTCATCCACAGGCTGTGAGGGATTTGCACTCAAGGCTTCCACTGCAGACTCCACTTGTTCTGTAAACCGTGGCATGACTACAGGAAGCAGAGATGAAGTTGATCAGTTCCTTTATCAATGCTGATGTGGCTTTTGCTGACAGCTGTATGTTGTAATAATTGTGTTGGCAGTGTAAACTGTACACAACTCACTAACATGCAAGTCTCATTTCTACCATTTCAGTACTGTCAGAATCAAATAATAAAGCAGCTGTATTGATGCTGAAAACCTCTGTAGGTCTTTTTTCCTACAGTGAAAACTGATCAGATAGAGTTCCATAAGCAGAACTGACATTGTTGTTTAGATACATTTCTGTAAATACTTATCCTTATATCCGAGTAATTTCCCTTGGACCTATTTTTCATTTTACATCCATCACATTTCTCTCAGTGTAACTTGGTTTATAAAGCTGCTTGACACATACTGTTAGTCTAGTAAGGAAATCACATTAATCGACTTATCAGTATCAATCGCCCCACTGATAATATTGAACAATAGTTCTGATCTGCTGTTAAAGTAAAATTAAATGCAAACAAAGATAGTGGTGTCAGAATTCATAATTACAAAGTGTTATATTAAACCTAATGAAATTTGCACTGGTGGTCTACTCACTGCCTTAAATGAATGCACATGGAAGAAAAAACTTAAGTTTTCCAATTGATGCTTTCAAAAAACTGTCTTAGCGTCCATGTATTTTTCCCTCCTGACAACTTGATAAATGCTCTGGAGGACTCACCAGGACATATGCATAGATATCATTTAAAGCTCTGCATTAAGAGAGTTGCATTTAGCTGCAACTTCATGAGAACAGCATGGGTGTGAAGATGCAAATGTTGAGGGAGGGTTGAGGCAGGATTAAAAAGCGGATTTGGTTTTGTGCTTACAACCTCCAGGCTTTTTCAGTCACAGTGATTACTCTCCTTAAACTATCACAACTGATTCTTTCAAATAAGTTCCCATTTAAAAAAAAAAAAAGGGGGGGGGGGGGGGGGGGGGGGGGGTGTTAATAAGTAAATGTTTTGTTAGTGAATCCATAGATAATGAACTTTAAACATTTTTACTAACTGGAAGAAAACATTGTATAAATGCATCTCAATATTCAGACAAATTGAAAATAGAGGCTAATTAAAAACATTTTTTACCCTGGTGAATATTGTTTTTTCCCCCCTTTCTATTGCATTGCAAAATATTTTTTGGAATTTGTCCTTTGCAGGTAAAAAAACAAAACAAACAAAAAAAAAACCTTCACACATATTAAACTGTAATATAACAGCACAGGTGGAAGGAACCCTAATATGACTCAGTCTTTGAACCTATGACGGATTGATTAAGTCATAATTTGGATTAAAACTGAATACTACTGAAGGGTTAACAGTGACCGTCATTACTGACTAGTAATGCAAGTTGTGTGAGAGACCATATCGCACTATGCAC
Organism: Oreochromis niloticus; assembly: GCF_001858045.2. Taxonomy (NCBI): domain Eukaryota; kingdom Metazoa; phylum Chordata; class Actinopteri; order Cichliformes; family Cichlidae; genus Oreochromis; species Oreochromis niloticus. The sequence continues at coordinate 29,160,774 of NC_031966.2, read as the reverse complement.
CATACTGAATTGTGGAAGAGCTCAAAATGTCTCAGGTTTCATTCAACAGAAAATTGCATTTCACAAGTCAATTCGAGATTTATACAAGTTGCTTTTTAAAATGCCACCAGCACTCAAACACTCAAAAACATCCGAAGCAAAGACAAATCAAATAAAGGGCAGACTTCAGATTGGATGGAGCAGGGTCTCTCCGCCTTTTGATAAAACAAATTAAAATAAATTCTTTAAACATGTGTATGACTACTAATTTGTACACATACTCCAACAGTGCAGTGCCCCATATTACAGACAACCTGTCTAAACATGCATACCTCTGGTTCTAATTGTTTGTAAAAAGTGCTGCGTTTGTACTGTACTAGTACTACCACCACCACCACCACCAATAATAAATATATAAGCATAACCAAAATAAGCTCATTCTGGAAAGCAACTAAAGCCATTCTCAAAATAAAAATAAAATCGTAGGAAAAAACAAATAAACTTGTGATCCACAGATTCTACTAGTCTGCAAGAGCTAAACTGGTGGACCTTTGTATTATTTTAAAGCCCTTTTGTAGTTAATCTTCTTATACTCTTGTCAACTGTTTTTACACAACAAGGCGGACATCAAAGAAAGACTATCGCGCTCATGCCATTATGGCCCCTAGTGTGTCAGTCCATGTAAGTAGATCATAAATATATAAGGGGTAACCACAGAATGTATATAAAATATGGACACAGCCACCATGACGCCATCCATTATCAATTCCCTGATGGACCCACTGCCTTCTCGTTTTACTTGGAGTAACCTACATTAGCAACTGTTACCGTGTCTACCCTTTCAGTCTTTTTGTATAAATCTATTTGGTAGGAAACTTATTTGTTTCTGTAGTACCTGTATTAGTAAGGAGCTTGGTGGCCTCCAAAACCTTCTCTGTGTAGACTCCAGGTTCATAATTGTCCATCTCTGAAGTAACCACATGGACAACTCTGGCAGCACGGCCTCGAATAGCCCCAGCGGTACGATCCAAACCATCAACATCTTTCTCTTGCAGAGCGATGACACACTTATTCACATCCTCCAGGATGTGGTTCTCTGGGGACATAAAGCAATGTGAAATTATTAGTGTACACTTTTTATTAGTTCAATATGATGCTAAAAGGATACAGCCAGCCTGCCTGGATGAATGTTAAACCTCAAACACTATATATATATATATATATATATATATATATATATATATATATATATATATATATATATATATATATATATATATATATATATATATATATCTATATCTATATCTATATATATATCTATATCTATATCTATATCTATCTATATCTATATCTATATATCTATATCTATATCTATATATATATATATATATATATATATATATATATACACACACACATATACACTTTAAAAAAAAAAAAAAAAAAAAAAAATCAAAAAGACTACAGTACAATATGACACATAATGTGACATAAGTCTAAAAAAATAATTAGAAAGTCCTCATTCCTGTGTTAGTCCTGAAATTAAAAGCCACTGGGAAACTCAAGCACATAATATGCATTTGTGGGCGTTTGTTGGAGGGTATGGTTTGAAAACCAATTCTTAGAATACTTATTAACGAGTCGCCTATAAAATGCAAATGTCCACTGTGAAAATTACAGTCTGTCCTTGGCTGGAGGTCAGAGAAGCCACTCTGCTTAATGCTTAATGAGGACTCTAAACCATTTGTGTGCTTCAACATACATGACAGGATGTCAAATAGAGATGTAGTTCTGCTCATGCTTCTGGGTTTTTCTCTATAGCGCATAATGATACCTTGGAGAGTGAACCAATGCTTGTTGTTGGACACTTTGCAAAGGGAGAATTAAGATGGCTTATGCATCTTACATACATACGTTATATTTTAAATAAAATATCTTAACAGTAGTTAGCACCGCACTACAATCTCAATCACCCCGTTTTGTGGATAGTGGTGACAAATATGGTCTTTTACATTTAAACATTTTGCCAAGGCCACATCAGAGAGAGAGAGAGAGAGAGAGAGAGAGAGAGAGAGAGAGAGAGAGAGAGAGAGAGAGAGAGAGAGAGAGAGGGAGAGAGGGAGAGAGGGAGATGGCTATGACATGCACATGAACAAGACTTACCAGACACAGAAAGGAAGTCATCAATGGAGGTTATATCATCGACAGCATCAGTGAGGACGCGAACCTGCTTCTCCCACTGCTCCTTGAACAAATCCATATTGTCCTGGGCCACCTTACTGTTGGGCTTGGCAGCGAGGGCTAATGCTGCATTAATCACCTGTAATCACCCAATTACAACCATTAAAGCTCAATTACAACATAGCCTTGAGCCACCACATTAGCATAGGTTGATTGCACGAAGACCCCATTCCCCTACCTCAATGTTAGGATTGAATTAGGAAGAAAATTAATTTCTAGAGGTGCTTACAGGGAGTGTTTTTAGATACTGACTAGGGCAAAAAATAAGGGATTGTTTGTTTTGGACTAAAACATCTGCGGATATCATAGCTCAGGATGAATGGGACTCATTAGATTAGCTTAGAATGAGCGTTAGCAGCGGTGTGTGGAAAAAATGGACTCAATGGTCAAAAGATTGACAAGCAAAACAAACTTGTTATTTGCACACACACACACAAAAAAGGGATATTAGAGACGTAAACATAGCGGAAAGAAAGCCGGGATTTCAACTGTTGTCCGCTGAAGACAGTATGTGCTTGCAATTAAATTTACTCACTGAGCTGGGTGAAAGCTGGGGGCAAACATACCTGGGGGCAAAGACTTTCCAGTTGAGATGCAGCCATACGGACCAGCTTTACCCCTTCCTCATTGTTGGAAATGGAGCATGCCAGATTTGCCACCTACAATGAACAAAAAACAAAATAATTGTTAACCAAAGGCAAGAAATCTAAAAAACAAACAAAAACAAAACAAAACATGTGATTACCCTGCTTCAAAAAAAAAAAGAAAAAAAAAGAAAAAGAAAAAACCTGCCACTGTTGCGTCCATTGATTCTTGATAATTATTTAAGGTGTGTGAGGTCACTAAAACTACTCATATGCAAACTAGTATAAATGCTCGTTTGTTTCCGGTACAAAGCTTTGTATCACACTTGGCTGAGGTGCTGGAGCTATAAATTATTCAAATAAAAAGGAAAGGAAGAAAACCACAGTCAAAACCAAATTGTTCATATTCAGGGGTGGTCTTTTTTTGTTTAGTTTTGTTTTGTTTGTAACCCTCAATCAATATGACATTTGTTAAGACAATTTCAGTTTCTTTTAATATACTTTCAGCACATTTTCACAGCAAGTAACAAAACCGATAGCTGTGATAAATATTGATATTTGTGATAAGCTATAATCATAATATGAAAATTTTAAACACATTGTTAGTGTCTGTCTTTGCATTGCTTGAAATGGTTCATCTAACTCACAGGAACCAATAGGTGTAGTGTTGGCTCAAGCAGAGTGGGTGTTAGCAACCCAAATCAGTTATCCATTTTGTTACCATTCCTCTCACCGCAAATCTCAGATGCTGCAAGCCTGTTCTGAATAAAGGCAGCACTTTGAAGGGGGCACTGCACTAATTTTGAGAAAAAACAGAAACAAACGCCATACATACTGTAGATACATAATTAAACTTGGATAAGTTCATTATGGTAGCCTGGTTTAGGGATTCTTCCGTCAGAAATGGAGCAGCTCTGCAATACAACTAATCCCTGTGGAATACAAACCCACTGCTGTGGATTAATTTATAAAGCTGCTAAAAATGATACAATATGATGACACAGAGGGAGAAACCAGAAAAGTAGGAAGAAAAACAAAAGCCCAGCTGTTGGGAAAGTTCTGTATTCAATTCCCAGAATAAAAGTAAATTTCGCCAAATGGAAATCTAAATTGTAGCTGGTTAACTCAAGGATATCGTTATTCTCAGTGACTGAATCACAAGACTGCCAGATTGTCATTACGCTCCTGGAGAGGCAAATATTAATGACACTTTCAAAAAGTGAGCAGCAGAGTGAGAATGGGAGTGCTAAACTGAGCAAATCTTGTCTGCAGCTGCCAACATCAGTAATTTTTTCCTGTGTTGACTAAAATAAAGCTCTCCTACAATTATCTTTAAATAGTGTTGCATACTCAAGTTTTACATTAGACATCTACTCATAATGACATAAATTTAGGTCAAAGGCTTTGAAGATTCCCATTTTGGTTGGCATATACTGGCAGCAATGCTGTAACAGAATGCCTGGGATGTGCGGAACTGTGCCAAAATGGGATTATCCAACAGACAGAAAATGTGCTGAAACAATCAATTACAAAGGACTAAACCAACTCATGACAGCAAATGAGCAAGGACAAGGAGTCCAACAGCTCTGCTCTTATATTTGTATTCCCACTCATCAATCTGTTAGAGTTTGGTCACTAATTTACTACCTTACTGACATCTGGGTCACAAAGCACAACAAAACAGTCAGCCAAGATGACACACTGGACTTTAAAACGTACATTAATAATAGGTCTGATTGGATCTAAAGCAAGAGGTTGGAAAAGGAATGAAAAAAAGCTCAGCTTAGGCATTAGGCATACCTTTAATCAACTTCTATTCAAAAACAGGTTTGTGTGATGATATTCTTCTTCCTCTGGTACCATTAACAGATAGGAAAATAATACTTATTAGAAAAAACAAACGAAAACAAAAAACATCTTATTTGATGGGCTGGTGGTGGTGCATCACTGGCTGCCAAAGTGGTGCATTGAGGAGGCCCTTCCCAACCTTAAAATTTCTGAGCAATTTTGCTGATGAGAAGCACTTTTTTTCACTGCGTAGCTAAAGCACTGAAACATTGATATTAACATATCCTACATCGCTATTCAAACATACTGGAACCAGAGGGAGAACCATTTAGTAATCCATGAGGACGAGTGAAGAGTGGTTACATGAAGAAAAACTGGAAAGACCTGTGTTTTTACTTGCACGATCTTTCACATAAGCTTTTAATGACACCCCCTGTGAACCACTGGGAAAGGAGATGTGTCTGCATAGAGAGATGCCATTCCACTTGCAACACTGTACCATACCATTTAAAGTATCAGGGGAGCCCAGCTTTACAGTATATGAAAATAATTACCAAAGGGCACCTGTTTTCTTACCTTCCTGTCCCACAAAGCTATTCCTTAACAACACAACCCCTTGTTAAAGAAGTACTCTGTCATCAACAATATATACAAACCCAACTCCAAGAAAGCTGAGACAATGTGCAAAATGTTAAAAAAAGGAAAAAAATTGCAATGATTTGCAAATCTCAAACCCATATTTTTCACAGTGAACATACCAAACATATGTTAAAGCTGAAACACTGGGGTTGCATTTATTTGTGAAGAATGACAATGCCAAATTATTTGAAATAACTATGGACCTGTAACAGTTATCCCAATGAAGCAGTTGCACTAGGGACAGATAATCCAACAAACTATAACCTTATGCTAATATCATGGATAATATATTTACCATAAAATATCTTGATGCATTCTCAATCATCCAGGTAAGTAAATCTCCAAAAGTTGAATCTGTTCATCTGGACGTAGCGTTTTGTGGGAGAAACGTTTCGTCACTCATCCAAGTGACTTCTTCAGTCTCAGCTGACTGCAGGTTTCCCCAAACCTTATAAAGGTTTATATTATGCAAATGTACTGTTTATAAGGTTTGGGGAAACCTGCAGTCAGCTGAGACTGAAGTCGTCACTTGGATGAGTGACGAAACGTTTCTCCCACAAAACGCTACGTCCAGATGAACAGATTCAACTTTTGGAGATACCATAAAATATCTTAATCACTGCAGTGGTTTAGTATCAATGCTATTGAGCCAAGTATACAACTACAGTGTGACCATCCATACATCAAGCTTAAAAAAAATAAAGAAAAATTAAGTTATCCATTAGACCTGAACATCAATAAGGTATTCATACACCAAATCTTTTTAAAATGAAAGAGGTCATTGGTCATTCACATGTCGATGACATAATACCACTGACAGGTAAGGTTAAATACACTGATTAACTCCATGCACTCATGGAAAAGCTGATTACAAGAGTTGTTTTACTGACATAAGGGAACACAATATTTAGTGATTGGTTTTAAAGTTATGGATAATGGGTGCAAGTTTTTTTGTTTGTTTGTTTGTTTTTTTAAATAACATAAAAAAAGCAAGCTTTAGGGCAATGCTTAGAAATCCTTAGGTGGGTTATACCAGTAAATTCACTTTCCACTGCTGATTATACCATCAGTAATGCACATCTCTGCATCTCAACCTGCTATGTAGCACATCTTTATGACTTATAGTGGCTTCAAACTCCAAAGCTTATATTTCAGAACAGAGTGCGCACTCAAAAACAAACAACTTATCTTAATGAGGTAAATAAGTAACCCTCTGCATAATGTGACAACCATCCCTTTGCCTGGATGAGAGCCTTACACAGCTTGGTGCATGCCAAATTGAATGCAGTTTTTTTTGTATTCCCCTCATTCTCTAAATATGGGTCAGTCATAATGTAGCTTTCATACAAATGTGTGTAATGTAATAGCCCATTTGCCTTACGGCAAGACTACAATTGCGCAACCTGTGATGTCATACAAAACACAGCCAGAGACTGGTTGCTCTTTGCTATTCCTGCTACTGAGCAGAGGACATCCTGTAAATAAAGCATTTTTGTTCCATATGTTATAAAGAAACAAACACGTTTTAGCTTCTCTCTCTAGTCTTTCCAGCTCTATTGATTTGCATATATATTGTTTGGCAAAGGCTCTAATCTAGAGCGGCCCACAGCACAGTTCAATACCTACTTCCTACCATGCATTTGAAGGTAAATGTCAACCATTTTTATTTAAAGGTGAAAGCCAAGAGTTCCACTGTGAACCGCTTACTGTTCAGCCGATTGTATTGATGTTGGCTTACAGGAATAATTTTCCTGAGAAGTGAGATAATACTTGACTGTGTGCTTTTGCCAATCATATTAACCAGGGATGGGATACATTAAAAAAAAAAATAATTAAAAAGGTTAATGTAAAAATGACAAAATGCAATGTTGGCAGCTTCTAAAAAAGCAGAAATCTTTAGCCAAAATGAAGAGTAAGGCATGCCACTTCTGTCGAGGCTGTTGCAAAAAATGATTTATAATTCCCAGGTCCTAGTTAGAGCTGGGCTGTTTATCAAATGAATGTCACCCACAGAGTTTATATCGATAAAGACTGATGTTGAATTATACTTCACACTCACCACGCAAACCCAAATTCACAGTAAACTCACAAATCCTCCTACAAAATTGTGATAGAGAGAGCACACCAGAGCATCGATAAATTATCTCTCTAGGTTTGAAGGTATACATCAACTTAGGTTGTGAACGCTTGTGTTGCAGCAGTTGATGTTTGTCGTTTTTTGGAAGGAACACACTAAAGAAAGTATGTGGAGGTTAAACTGCTAGACTACATTGAGCATCTCCTAATGTAGATTTTGACATTTTAAAATGGGAATTTATGGCGACTGGCTCCCTTTTAGAAAATGCCTAATCAGCAAGAAAGTAACTTCGCCCAGTGCTTAAAACTCTACCATAATGATGCCCATCAACCCAGTGCCAAGATGCTGTTCAGTGGCTTTACTACGCAACTAGCATTCCTAATTTATGTACGACGAAAACATATTTTGCTGATAAATATTTCAGTACAACTAGACTGATGTAGGAGCTCAGTTCCACTGCAGATATGGAGACTTCTTCAGAAGTAAAATATTCTAGTTAAAGTCATGATAGCAACAATTACCACGACGAGCCCTAGCTTTAAATAGACAGTATTTGGAGTTTACATTCTTTAAACATCATTTGTACATTTTTTATTTTGTGCTGCTGATAAGCAGTTTTTACAGATGCACCTTCTATTCTTAGATGGATATCATACAACGTGTATATTCAAATGAAAATGAAAACTGGAAGCAAAAATTACTAAAAGAAATTTCTCCATAAAGTTCATAACAAATTTAAACCAGAGCTACTTTGGTTTAAATTTAAAAATTTTTAAACTACACTTTTTTCCCCTTGTGTTTCTAAGTGTTACAAGCACAAATAGTAACCATGCATTAGCAAGGTCTACCAATGTCATGCTCTAATGCCACATCTGACACTCAGGCCTTCAGGTGCTACTTAGGGGGCTGCTCCCCAGTGTTGTTACCCACCCCCCCTTTCCTTCTGACGCTTCAATGGTCTCCCTGGTGAATATGCATGTTGCTTATCCTGGGCTAGTCTAACATGTCCAGCTACACTCATGGCAATATGCCCATAAAGAGAAGTCACTTTCAAATGTCAGTATATGATGACACAGGCATTAGAGGAACGGAAGGAAAGACCACTGATGAGCATGGCTGAATGTTCTGTTAGTTTCTTGCCTATCAAGTCCATTACTTTGCTTTTCTCCTTGCATCTTGAACTATTTTTTACCACGTATTGCATTCTCGTCTGTTAGCTGGAAGGTTATGGACTCAAAACTAGCTCTTAAAGATTACTAACATGATTACTATGACAGCCCGAAACAGTTTCATAATGATCTAAAAACATTTTTTGCTTCTCATAATAAAGAAAGAGCAATTTTGATGTCTTTGCCCACATAGCAATTTTGTATTATTTTTCATTTTAGGGAGAAAAGGGGAAAGGATCCAGGATCTGCAATAGAGCTCCTTAAATATTATGTTTAATAATTATTATTTCTTTATTTAATGTTTGTGTGCGAAAGTGTGACCAACAGACTGAATTGACCAAGGACCTTTAAAGAAGCCTTTTAAAGGCACAATAATGCTAGTCTTATCACAAGTTTTATCTCAGAGAACAGAAACTACAATAAAAATTAAATATGCAATACTAATGGGATAGAGTTGAAACATTTGAGTGTTACGATCTGGGGGTGGGCCGGGTTCTGACTACAAATGCACTGGAGAGAGAGAAGAAGGGAAAAGAAAAAAAAACAAACAAACCATACAATACCTCAATCAGCTTGTTGGCATGTTCACGGAACACCTGAGCATATTCCTTGACTTCTTTCTCATTGCCATTCTTAGCAGCTTCAATGAGGACCAGGAGGGGAACATTAGTCTCCAGGAAAGAGTCAGAGACATGGTCCATCACAGCTTTGCGCAGCTGTGAAATAAGATGATTTTTGAAAAAGGAAGTGTTAGAATGCCCTTGGTGCATATCCTTTACATACAGACTGATGTCTACCACAGCTTTTTTGAACTACAGATTACATCCTGACATTATATATGAGAGACAAGAGTCTCCTGAAGTTTGCTGGTAAACTTCAAAAGGCTGAAGTAAAGAAAAAATATTTGATTTGTTTTTTCCAATAAAAGTTCACTGAGCACAAACACTACAGTTTAAAGTTGAAGACATAGTGGAAAGAGGGAAAAAGAAGTTCACAAAAAAAAAAAAAAATAATGTACCTGTCTGCGAAGGTCTCTAGTCTTCTTTGTCATTCTATCAATGGCAGTGTTCAGAGCATCGCTTCTGTCCTTTCTTCCTGCCTGAAACATGGACAAAAGTAGTAATTAGTGAGTAGAATGACAGTGACCGCAAAGTTTCCAGCTCATGTGTCAAAAATCCTGAAAAGTCTTGGGATCAGATCAAATTAAAGCAATATCAAACCCTAAAATATTAAACAGTCTATGGACTTGAGTAAATAAAAGGCAAAATGACCAAAATATTCATATCTGTAAATCCTCCTTTGCATCTTCTGTGACGTCTTTTCATTTTTAAACCAACAGGGTAGTTATACAATATGTACTTTAACATCACCCAACCTCTTCTGGAGCTGACTTGGGTCACCCTGTAGGTGTTACTCTGAAATGAAATGTAATTTTCAACAAGCTTGAGCTATTCTGCTTTGTGGAGCTAACTCACAGCAAGTAATGGACAGAGAACAGAATACCAGCTAACAATTTCAATTAATAATATATACACACACACTGAAAGTAAGCAGGGCAACAGCCACCATATTGGCTTTTATTTATTTATTTTAAAAACTTCTTTACATTATATCAGTGTCATATTTAATGTGCAATGCAACCTCTGAAGTGCTTCTGTTGGTTGCAAACTGCTTTTAAATCCAAAATTTTATTTATGCATGGATTGAAGAGGAAAAAAAGCAAAAAAAGCAAAAAAAAAAAAAGCTACCCAAATCCTTTCAAAGCCTCTCTACCACCACTCTCTTCATGGATATGCTATAAAGACCTGTGTGTGTACACCATTAAAAGTAGTCTGGTAACAGCCAACGTTTCTAAATCCAATGGGCTGTCAAACTTGAAACAGTTTTAAATCATTTTATGTTTGTCACATTTGTGACTCTAATTTGATTCAGGGCTTATAATATTAAAAGTACTCATTTTGTTTCATTATTCCCCCTCACTAGTTTTTATTACAATGCTGCCCAAGTCCTTTGGTCATTTTGTATTAGAATAAGCCATTTGTCTTCAAGCTTTAAAGGCCAACATTAGCTCCCAACTGTGGAAACTATTGAGAACAAAGTAAGGACTGGATTGGCTATCATAAGGTGATTTAAGTAGAGGTGACTTAAAGACTGTTGCTACGCAAAAGCACTGACCAACTTTGAAAGTCATAAAGGCCCACAAATATATCAGTCTTTTACATTTAAACCTATGCATCCGTTTCTGGTTTAAATAAGTTCTTAGTTGTATCCACACAAGCAACACAAATGCTGAGGGGCTACTTTGCAGTGAACACACTCATAACTACGGAGTAGTTGTAGTAGAGAGATATTCAATCGCATTCTGCAAAGTACAAAAGAAAAACATTGAAAACTTTTAGAAACGCTTGAGAAGATGAAGTGAGAAAGAGTGAAAAAAATTCCCAGATAGTGGAGAGCCATAAAATTAGAGCAAAATTAGATGGACAGGAAAGGTCAGAGTAAAGGCAAAGGACCAGTTGGACTCTGGGCTCTTCTTCCCCTTTATAATGCTTAAATCAACTGCAACATAACACCATGGATGGTGGTAGCATTGACCTACCCCATCCCCCACTGCCCTATGCCTGTTGGGGGCTTGTGCACACAGTTAGGGGCCGTGGAGCTCCACAGCACTAATCCCCTGTGATTTTGTGCTGGCTGGATACAGTGCTGTGGTAGGGCTTTAGCCTCCTTTGCCCCAACACTTTCAATCCTATTTCATTCATGCCTACCCTATATTTCATTTCCACGCCAAAGGGTTCTAAAGCACTTCTTCAGGTGCTCATTATGGAAGCAGTTTCTCTGCAGAATCTTTTATGATAGTCAGGTGAGTATATCTATCTCCTTTAGGACAGATTTAGGAACATCCCGTTCAACAAAAACCCACTAGTGTGCGGGATTATCTTAAAAAATTCAATGGAAACAAGTCTGCCCTATGAGTCAAATAATATGCAGTCAATATTATTGCTTTTCAACAATTCAACATTATTGCTTTTCAAAGTTCATCTTAGTTAGATTTATAAGTTATAAATTTATTGAATTTTAAGTATATCCTAAGCACAATTTAATGTTTTCCCCCCTTTTAAAATTTCCTTTACAACATGCCGAATTGCAACTAAGGCGGCACACAGACAGATGGAACATTCCTCTAAGGTTTTAGTATTTTTACATGTTTTCTCCCATTTTGGGGATACAGGCTAAAATAGATGTGGAAAAACACAGCAACATGCAGGACAAATGACCTGCAAATTCACAGCCAGATAATGATGGGGCTTACTTTTTCTGTATTCCAACTTGAATTGTGAAAAAACAGAATATATGTAATTCACCATCACCACCATCTACAATCAGTGTGCATTGTTACGTTGCTTTCATTAAAGAAAGTTGGCTGAAATAAGCATAACAATGTTTAAAATCCATATCAGATAAATTTAAGGAGACTGGGGCCGAAGAACCAACTTTGAGGAGGATACCATCTGTTCTTCATACCATTTCTGTTAAGTAGTCTGCCTGATTACAATTTAATTTGATGCATATACCCAAAAACCCATCTCAACCACACATTAAATAATGAAGAACTATAGGGACAAGGGAATAAGGAATTTTTCATCACCACAGTTCATTTCACACCTCGACTTTTCAGCTACCTCAGTTTTTCTTCCAAAAGGGACGAACAGCAAAATAACAACAAACAAATAATAAGAAGAATTAAAAAAAAGGGGGGGGGGATTCAAGAGATAAAAAAAAAAAAAAAAAAAAAAAAAATGATCACCAAAAAAAAGACAAAAAAAGAAAAGAAAAAAAAAACCATTGGGATGCTTTTCCAGTTCTCTTGTCGTTGGCATACTTTAACTGGTATCACGGTACAAGGAAGATAAAGCAATGGAGCCCAAGACTTTGGGCTCAATTGCTCAGTCTCAGTTGAGTACTTCTGCTTCTGATAGACGCTAAAGAGTTCTCTTTTTTCTATTTCCAGAACTCTGAAATGCAAACATCTTTTGACAGAATAAATAAATAAATAAATAAATAATAAAATAAATAAATAACTAAATCACAAAATAGCTTAAGGTCAAGTAGATGCATGTTAGCATTAGTAAATTTCAAATCCTTTTAATGCGTCACATGAATAACCAAGTACTTTTCCTTGACCTTTACATTTTAAAAGCTAGCCTAACGTAACTTCAAAGGAGCTGGCAATTGATCACATGCCTGTCCTCAAAAGTTAAAGAACTGCAACCAGGATATGTAAATTTGACACCCCATGTTAGAACTGCTGTAGTAAAACCTGCTTTGCTGTGTTCTCTCTCTCTTTTTTTTTTTTTTTTTTTTTAAAGGTTTATGTCCCATGTATACATTTATACATACAGTCTGCAGAACAGCAGTAAGGCGAGGCTGAGATTTACAGCTGTGGTTAATTTCAACAGCAAGCTGCCGCAACACGTTCAAGATATCAATATTCTGAAGGTGACGAGCCAGTGGGAGGGAAGGGGGATGCAAGAGGGAGGTGGAGGAAGACTAAGGTGCACAAGCACTGTGTATGAGGCAAAGAGCAAGTGACTGAGCAGGAGAGTGAGAGGGTGTTTGTGTGTGTGGGAGAGAAAAAGAGAGAGAGAGAAACAGTAGTGATGATCGACGCCAGGCTGCCACCACTCTGTAGCAGTGAGTGGCTGCAACAAAAAAGCACAGAATAACATCCCTGACTCCCTGCTCTGCTTTTTTCTCTCTCTCCCTGCGTCTCAGCTAGCAGACGAGGGCTCCGCTCACAGCTCTGCAGAGGCTATGCTGAGACTGAGCCGGCGTCAGAAGCAGGATCTCTGGCTGCCATCAACAAGTTAGGGTTGGAGGACCACGGCAATGAAAAAGAAGCGCTTGATCTTCAATTAACGGTCTGAGCTGACACCATTGCGGAGGAAAGGAAACAAAAGGGTAAAAAAAAGAAAAAGAAGAAAAAGGGAGAGGGGGGGGTCTGATCACTGGAGTCGCTCTGGATGCAACTGATCAACTTAAAAAAAAAAAATTTTTCAAGGATTCGTGGGCTGGAAGGAAAAGATTCAACCTCTTCTATGAGCCTGGATTTTAAAGGACTAACAAAATAAAAGGAATAAACATCTAGTCGGGACATGGAATTTCATATTTTGTTTGAATTGGGTGGGTTCAGAATTGCTTTATTTCCCAAGAGGCTGATTCCTTTTGTGCTTAATCAAAAGGGCTTTTTCCCTTTGGATTTTTCTTCCATCTGGTTGCTCCAAGAGTCTGCGGAAAAGGACAGTTGAATGCAGCCTCCGATGTGCACAAAAGAATGGGTAAGTTAGCCCCTTTATATGACAGGTCTGGACATGAATAGGGAATACAAGTAAGAGTGAGGGAGGCTGAGGACTAAAAGCTCTTCTGCCTAGTCTATTTACTGCAATGGTCCTTCATTTTTCCCCCTTCAGACAGAAGAGTTGGAAAGACATACATTTTAAACATTTGTATCTTCTAGAAGATCTTATAAGTGATAAAAAAAAGACCTAATAATAATTTTTAAAAAATCTTTTATTTTTTCCTGAACAGATAACAGATCATAGGGGAGAAAGAAAAAAAAAAAAGAAGCATAGAGCACTTAATGAAAAATGAATGACAATATTAAAAAAGAAAATTATGTTCGAATGAATAGCACAAAATGCGGACCAAAACAGGCTTAATATAAACTGTAAGGGAGAGGAGAGGTGAAAAAAAAAAAAAAAGTCTGCCTTATGTATGCAGCTGATCATTAGAAGCCTTGCTGAGAAAATGACATCTCCATTAAACCGAATCTCAAGGGTATCATGTTTACATACACTGTTAAAGTTGCCAATGTAAAATACCTTAGCAGCTATATGTAAGGACAAGACAGAGCATACACAAAAAAAGCATAACTGCCAGCATGAATTAGTAATAAGTACTCTGCAGAGATTAGCTTTCCCGCCCACAGTTCATTTTCTTGTCTTTGAACCCACCCAGGTTTCCATTCAAGGTGGCCATTGGTGGGACCTGCACCAGCGGCTCTGTCTGTGATCAGCATGCTCCTAGCGTGCCTGTTGTCTCCTGCGTTGTGTACAACCTGCCCTCAAAAATGCCGCTGTGAGGACCTACAGTTTTACTGCGACACCCAGGGGCTTAAGGCACCCCCAGATGGTGTGGACAAGGGAGCCCTGGGGCTGTCATTACGACACAATAGTATCACTGAGCTCAGCCCTGATCAATTCTATGGTTTCAGCCAGCTCACTTGGCTACATCTAGACCACAACCAGATTACCACCGTACAAGAGGATGCCTTTCAAGGGCTCTATAAACTGAAGGACCTCAATTTGAGCTCCAATCGTATCACCAAGTTGCCCAACACAACCTTCATCCACCTCATCAATCTTCAGATACTGGACCTGTCCTTCAATCAGATGACTGCTTTGGAGCCAGAACTGTTTCACGGACTGAGGAAGCTCCAGATACTTCACCTCCGCTCTAATTTACTTCGCACCACACCTGTTCGGGCATTTTGGGACTGCCGTAGCCTGGAATATCTGGGCCTAAGCAGCAACCGTCTCCGAAGCCTGGCACGAAATGGATTTGCTGGGCTCATCAAGCTTAAAGAGCTCCACTTGGAGCACAATCAACTGACCAAGATAAACTTGGCCCATTTCCCTCGCCTTGTTGCCCTTCAATTTCTATACCTGCAATGGAATAAGATCAGCAACGTAACATGTGGCATGGAATGGACCTGGACCACGCTGGAGAAGCTGGACCTCACAGGAAATGAAATTCGTGTCCTGACCCCTGATGTGTTTCAAACGCTGCCAAATTTAAAAGTTTTGCTGCTGGATAACAACAAACTGAGCAGCCTGGATCCCCAAGTCTTGGATATGTGGCAGTCTTTGGGTATGATTGGGCTGTCCAGCAACCTTTGGGAATGTACCAAGAGGATTTGCTCTCTTGCCACTTGGCTAAGCACCTTTAAGGGAAGGTGGGAGCATTCCATCCTCTGTCACAGTCCTGAATATGCCCAAGGTGAGGAGATACTTGATGCCGTTTATGGATTCCAACTTTGTCAGAATTTTTCAGTACCAGTTGTTCAGACCATTAGTACAACAACAGACGCTATTACAGCTGCAGAGATCACAAGCTCCTTGTTTGGAATTATGCAGCCGACCCCCACACCGGACTATGCAGAGGATTTTGGGAGCTTTACCACAGTCACTACCACAACAATCACAACACAAACACCACGCACTGCTCAAGCTACTACTGCTCCATTGGAAGAGGCAGCTGTAACGGATGACTTCGCAACTGCAGACAACACTGTTATGACTCAAAGGGTTATCATGGGAACTATGGCCCTTCTTTTTTCATTCTTTTTCATCATTTTTGTTGTCTATATCTCACGGAAGTGCTGCCCTCCTACCCTGCGCCGGATACGCCACTGTTCGGCTATTCAGAACCGCAGACAGATGAGGACCCAGCAACGACAGCCTATGGCAGACCTAGCTACGCAGGTACCCTATAATGAGTATGAGCCCAGCCATGAAGAAGGGGCACTCGTGATCATCAACGGCTACGGGCAGTGCAAGTGTCAGCAGCTGCCTTACAAAGAGTGTGAAGTATGAACTCTTATTTATTCCTAGAGCATATGGTTTGTCATTTGACCATTTCAGATGATACAGGGTTTGCTTTTTTGATTTTTTTTTTTTCCAGTTTATGTAAAAAGCATAATTTCTACAAGTGAGATTTGAGAATATGTGAGAATGCTACAATGGCAGAGGTTGGCCAGTTACGGGACGTTGTAGAGATAGTCACAAATTTATTTTTCTATGAATGCAAGGTTGTTCATATCAGGCAGGGGCAATCATTTTAAAGAAGAAAATTGTAAACTGTGAGATCTGTCTCCACCACTGTCTATATTCTGCAGCACAGAGAAACTACTTTGCCAAGTGGCCCTCTGCTAACAGAATACATTAAGGGAAGATGTGATTTATGTATTTTCTTTTAAAAAGTAAATATTTGAAATGCTGTTTCTAACTACACCATAGGCAGTCCAAGCCAAACATTCAATCACAGGGGCAAATGAACAGAATCAATTATCAAAACATTTTGTTTTGTAGCTTTGTTTTGAGAGAACTATAATGCATTAAAGGGCACTAAGACCAAACTCAAATTATGAATTATAACTGTAAAGTAAATGTCATTATTGTTATGTTATAAATAAAGAAATCTGTTATGGATAGAAGAATCCTGAAATTCTATTGAGTAATCACTAATGACATTACGTTTATCAAATCTGACATGGTTCCACAGTTTCCCACCAAGAATACATTTGGGTTGCCCAACTCAAATAACAGAAAACAAAAAGAAGAAGAGAGGCTGTATTGAGTAAGAATGAGATTTTGTTTTATTTCTAAAAATTTGGATTTCCTCCTAAATTTCTTCTGTGTGGAAATGCAACTGAAAGTGTGGACTGAGAATGGAGAATTTATGTTCAATTATATAAATTGAAAAAATTACCTCTTTAATCAGACGTTACCCCCGTGAATGCAAAGCTGTTTTGCAGCCGACTCAAGTTAATGGACGTTTGAGCTCCCACCCACGAGGGCTCAGCACCACAAATAAATTCTCAATCTGTGGGACAAACTGAGCAAGTGTGATTAACTTCCAACACACTACACTGCTTAGAAAAAACTCATGGATGTCAGCCTCACCTTAGACATGGAAAATTATCTACAATGATCTGTACATGGATTCTCCATTTTCAACTGCCATACAAACTGTGACCACAGTATTTCCAACAGCTTTAGGTAGTTGATTACAATTAACTGATGAGCTATATTATACCAGGATCAATATACAGACAAGCTAGTGTGAGGGTAGCAAGTGACAAACGGTAAAAAACAGCCCAAATGCCAGACAGGAGCGCATTTTATTCTGAATACAAAACCCCAGTAGCCTGTGCTCTTTACTGCTTACACCCTAATCAGTCCTGACAGGCTCAAGATTGAACCAATTAAAGCAAGGCAAAACGAACTTAATATTCTGTCACCCACGCCAGTGATCTAGAAACATTTAGCCATGCTACCACTGAAAAATAATACAGTATAGTAATCCTTGTGACCAAAAATCATCCGTGAATATTTTTTTTTTTTTTTTAAGGTATTGCTCTCGTTAGCGAAAAATGCATTTCAGGTCCTGGGTTAGCACTCGAAAGTGTCAAGTTAAACTGCGGTCAATACCCTGAGAGCAAATGGAGATCCAGTGATAAGCAAACAGCAAGCCTGGGTCAGGACACATTTGTATGCAGCAGGGAGAGGATGTGCATTAGCATCAGACTAAAGCTGCTGCAGTAGCTTCGCACTTCTTTGTGTTCAATTTGGTAGTGGGGGCAGGGTGAAAGAGTGGGACTGAGAGGAATAGATAGGACGATGAAGACCGAGTTTAACAATGGGTTAATGTCTTTTTCTTAAAATTATCGAGCATCCTTATGGGCAAGTAAAAGTAGTAGAGAATGGAATGACAGAATGACAGCACTTTAGGCGTGAAATGTACCCTGACCAGAGTAGCAGCAACTTCACAGCTAATCAAGTGTTGAGCAGTCCAATGTTTGAACACTATAAAATTCAAGTACTCAGTAAGCGATTTTATGATATTATTATCAATTCCTAAGACTAGTATTTTAACTCGTGTTTACCAAAGTCTGCAATTAGTGATGACAAGATGCAGCACTTTTAAGTGAGATGTCTGGTTTTGAACAATTAGGGTGCAGTTCATTGGCTGATGCCCCCTATAGGTAGGGAGGAGGTACCATTTGTGGCTTTGTCTTTATATTGAGCTTGTCAAAATTTGGCTTCACATTCAAATGACTGCTTGCGTGTCAACGTGTCTCAGCACATGCTCATAGGATGCCTACAACAACTTAAGAAAGTGCTTTTGTAAACCAAAAATTGTTATACTTCATGTCTGAATTGAATGAAAGCATTGCATACACTGATCATATTTTTAAAAGTCAAGCACCTCCATTTTCTAATTTAATTTTCTTCCAGCTTAGCACTGCTTTAACTATTGCCCTTCTAATCTGTCTTGCATGTTCAAGAGTCAAAATTCAGTTGAATATTTCCTAATCTCATTCAGCAAACTTTATGGGGAGACTTCGTTTTTGATAACACCAAGTATGGGGATGTATATGGAATTCCTATAAAGTTCTGTCAATCATTAGACATTTCACTGTTTAAGACTACAGTTGTACCAAGTGACTGAAAATCCACAAATTTGTAGAAATATGCATCCCTTTGCACTCTGGCTCTTTGTAATCTGTTTTTGTTTCCTCTTGTCATCCTCTAGCCCTTGTTCCCACCCTGCCTAAAAATTAAAAAAAGGAAAAGAGAAAAAAAAAAAGAAAAAAAAAAAAAAAAAGAACCAATCCCCTCTCTAACCCAACCTCTTTGTGCAAAATGAATGCTTTTCTCTTCCCATTTTCCTTTTGTATTGTAATATGTACAATTTCATATCTGTATAGTGGATAAGATGTGCCAAACTGAAGAAAAGAGAAAAAAAAAAAAAAAAAAAAAAAACATTGTCCCCTCAAAACATATATTTTTTAAATAAAATGATTATAATTTACAAGGTGTTTACCAACTGATGGATGCTCACAACTTGGTTTGATCTGTAATTGCACTTTAGTACAGTGTATAAATCGTGATACTGCAAAAATCTGAACATCAACAAAGTGAAATTCAACCCTTGTTGCTGACATTCAAGAAGGATATTGTTTAAATATTTATAGTTTAAAAAATTAAATTTTTTTGCTATGCGGATTCATGTTTATGGGTATCAAAAGTCTTTTTCTTTTAATTAACCAATTAACTGATCTTTTAGTTTACCACAAGCTATAGGAAGCCAAGGCCATCTGTACAAAGAGCTCTTTTTTTTGTTGTTGTTTTTTAATAAAAGAGTCAATAGTGAAAAACCTACAAACTAACACTACAATTAATAACCAGTAATTATGCTATTAAAGCATTTCCAATCTTATGTAAGACTGAACTGTTGAGAATATTAACTGCACCAAATTTATCATTTTACATTGACACTGGTCCTATTTGATTAAATGCCCAAAATTAAATGACCTATATATAAGCATTGCATTTACAGATAATGATCATCAGCTAACACCAGCAATATTTATTGCTGTCCATTTTTCTTGGATGTCAGAGCAAAAATCTAGAGATTAAACTTTGGAATTGGAAACTATGTCACAATGTGATATTTACTTACATGAAGAAAATCAAAACCACAAACTAAGAGACTTCACACTTTGTGTGGGCTAATAGATTGTAGGCAACATTAATGGCATGGGTGTTTCATTTTTCTTAGTTTTTACAAGTGACATTTAAAAACAGTACTACTGTCTTTGAGTCTAGTTTCAGATGAAAAAAAACAACAAAAAAAACAAAAACAGTAGTAGATATAATTCATCTATAATTCATCGACGCAAAAAAAAGTCTTAAACTTCTATGTGCAAAATATAAAAGAAAAATACTATGAAAGTGAAACATGACATTCACACAAGACAAAGTAAAGCAATTTACATAAAAACAACTGAAACAACAGAAAAGCCTTTGTTTTATTATTTCAGTGTCCATATTTTTTTCTACAGTTTTACACTCCAGTAAATACAGTTATTGGCTATCTAAACTCTGGATTTTCGAGCCACTCTCTAATCTCTGCTTAGTGCAAGTATTACTACCACTGCAAACAACAATTCCAATATTGTTTTGATTTTAGACACAGACTCAGTACTTGAATCCAGACAACTTCCTCATTTTTTTGGATGATTAAACAGAGTAAAAACTGAACCCTTCCCATGTTTGTTCTCACTCACTGACTGCTTTAAAACAGCTAACTGAAAACAAAATAATATCAAAATAAACACTGACAGATTTTTGTTCAAGGAGCTTTCTATAATTTACGTATTTCTAATCATATTTTTAGTGCGCACTTGTGTTATATTATGTAGAAATTATAAAAGCACAGAAAGTGGTTAAGCCATTTTCTTCATATAACTATTTAAACTGAGGATTGAAACAACCATCAAGAAAACTTTAACCTATGGTCTTACATTTGTCAGAAGGTTCAGATAATAAACCTAATATTCTTAAAAAGAATATCTTATTAAAAGACTCCAGAGAGTTTCTAGTACAAATTCAAACAGAAGACAGCTCCATATGTGCATGTGCAGTTTTCAAAGATGCTGTTGTAGGGAATATAACCTTACGTGGCATTCCAACTACAAGAGTCACTTCAATTTTACCTGATCTTTTCTGATGGGGTTTACAAAAAGCAAGCTTCCATAATTAACCTGAAGGGTGTAGCCAAGTGAGGAAGGCACAAAACTGAGGAGTCTGACAGCATAGCTTCGGCAGTGTGGTTCAAGGACTCAGAACCCATGTATGTTTCAGGTACTCATTATGAGGCCTCCAATAAATCTAGAAAATGCTTACTAGGAGGGACACATTGATCAGGACTCTCATCAGCACATAACCCCTAATGTACTTATTGCTTAAATTTAAAGCCATTCTCCAAGGATATCACTGGCGAGTCCTAGCACAAACAATAGAGAATTACAAACCAATAGATATGCTTGAATATTTAGCCTAATAAGTTAAAATCCAATTCAAAATTAGAACAGCACTTTTAAATCACAAAAACCTATGGCTGCCATGTTACCATATTACAAAATATCCCAGACCCAGCAAGTCTGCCACTGCTGTCTCATAACCAGAGAGAAATGGTCTAATATTAGGCCTGCTTTAAGTAAACAGCAAAAATTCCAACTCCAGCCTAATCAAACCATGTTTTCTACACAAAACAAACACCAACGTTGCTTACACCACTTAAACCATCTGGTACTTAACTGAAGGATAAGCTTTGTTTTCTGAAAGGTACCTAAGCCCTTAGTTTTAAAGCTTTAACTTTTTCTATATGTAATATACATGTTCTTCGCAGTCTGTTTAGGTTTTAGATTCAACTATAGTTCCAAGATACAGGCACTCAAAGACAATGGCCTTACCTGACTAATAACTGGATTCCATATTCTCAGTTACATCCATTTTAAGATGTGCCACTTCGGCTCTGAGGCAGCCACCTCTCTACGTAGACAGACACCAATCCTTCTCAATCTCAACAGTAAAGGAATATTAGTGTTGTATTTGAAAGTGTTTGAAACTTAGAACAAGATAAGAAATAAAGGCTTCTTAGTTTGATCTTGTCACTTAACAGTGTACTCACAGCTAGAGCTAGCTACTCTGTGTCAAAAAAATGCAATATTGAAAGAAAACATTTAAACTGATGTACATTCATTGAAAATATTATGGTGCTAAATATGAGTCTACCTTAAGGACAACTACCATCAGAAGGACCATCTGCATGCTTAAGCTCTTGCTTCAGTATTTTTCAGTATATTACACTTATAAATTGTTTCCCCAGCTCTCAAGTGACCAAGAAAGGGACATGGCAAAAGGTCAAAAGTTAACTCAGAAATTTGTAATCTGAATTAATACAAATATATTAATATAAAGACAAAGCTTGCCACAGCTGCCAGCAAATTATTTGAAACAAGCTGTCTAATGCAGTTCATAATACACCCTGTTAAAGAAAGGGTGTATCTCATTTACCTGACAGCAAAGCTAATCAAAAAGCCTGGAATTCACCAGCAAAAGATCAGCCCATCAATGAAATGTAGCCTGAAGGGCTTTTACTGACAGACCAGTGTTTTATGAAGGCTGTAAATACAGAAAAGCCTTTGGGCCTCTAAATCTTTCCCCTGTTACATTGTGTGGAGTGCAATTTGTTTTAATTATCCATTGAGATGAGATTACAAATAGATAAATTGAAATGCTTTCACGCAAGTGTTTCAAAGACAGAAAAAACCAAAACCAAACAAACAAACAAACAAAAAAAAAAAAAAAAAAAAAAAAAAAAAAACCCTGTCACTCCGCCACCCCACCCAAATCTTTTTGGTAAAAACAGTTTATAATAATCTCAACCTCTGGGTACAATATCAAACAATTTGTGTTTGTTTCTTTGTTATTTGTTGTTGTTGTTTTTTTTAAAATACGTCCTCATGTAAAATCAATATCCACATTAGTGTTGTGGACTTGTTAGTAACATATAGCCTGTAAGGGTACCAGGTAATGAAGGTACATGGCATGAGATACAAACCTAAAAAGTACTTAAAATGAGAGGCACGCACAGTGTAGGAATAAAACAAAATTCATTTTAGATGCCCAAGGCAAAAAGACAGCGAGAGTTAAGGAAAGAGTGATGCACTAAGAAAAGGGGGCACAAACAAGAAGACTGAAACTGCAAAAGAAAGAAGTGAAACAGAACTCAGCAAGGAGAAAGCAGAGTGTGGGAAGAGAGCTACACCAAAAACCACAAGCAAGGAGGACAAGCTGGGTTCCACTACATTGGCCAGGTATGTCTTTTTTGCCTAAGGTGAAAATGATAATATATCCTATCAAGTTGAAGAAATTTAAATGTCAGTAGCTGTGTATGTCAAAACAAACGTCACTCTCCAATGTGAAATGAAACCCTGACATGCCGTGAACAAGGGATGCATTATTAATAATAAGTGGCAGAAACAGTTACACTCGACACGTGCCATGCCAAACTGTCATGACAATATGGAATAATTGAGGTCACACTATGTGGCAGTGCTGGGGCGACATTACCCCCACCCACCTTTCCACTTCACTGGCTGAGTAGACAAGCTCTAGTCTTGTTAAATGATCATCATTAGCATTGCCCTTACAATTTCTACTCTGGGAACACGAAAAAAGAAAGACACTTGGACATATCCAAGTGATTCATCCGCATAATGTGCTCGATACATTTAGACATCTGTAGCTAGTGCATCCCAACTTTTCTATTCACTTAGTTCCATAGAATATATAGCTCAAATTTATAAAAGACAATACAACATAATAGAATAGAATACAACTTGTATAAAGTGCCTGCTGTATACAAGATAAACAAATGCATTAAATGGTGTTCAAATCAGCTCATAATTTCAACTGCTCCTCCAACAATTCTCATGGTTGAACAAACAAATGAAACAAGCAATAAATCACCTGCTGCGAATGTGTATAAAAGGCACAGTTTGAAAAGCTCAAAAACAGACCTAAACAGAACATTAAAAAAAGCTTATCAAAACAACTTTAATATAAACCAAGCTGGCTTTGAAACAAAATGTAACAAAAAAAACAAAACAAAAAACTGTGCTTTCTACACAACATACTAATTTTCATCATCTATCCAGCCCTTTTACATATAAAAATTATCAAGATAAATTTTTAAGAGGGTATTCAAATTACTTTTTTTTTAATTATTATTATTATCATCATCGCTTTAATATATTGTTGCAGCATGCCTCAGACAGATCATTTGTATATTACTACTGGGGTTGTACAACTTGTAATATGCCTAATTAAACAAACCTATACAAAACTTAATGAAAAAGATTAACAAAAGCATTTTTGTTTCATGGCCTAAGGGATGAGGAACACACTAGCACATAAATGCAAGCTCCAGAGTTTGATTCTTGGCCGCTGCCATTAGCACAGTTTAAGCTCAAAGCAACCCAAGTCGTACAACATAAAGTGTAGTATAACAACCCTACACTGAACAATTAATATATTAGTTAAATCCTTTGAACAAAACCTAAGATTCAAACCTTGAGTTTTACTATAAGATGCTAGGAAATCGTTGAGTCAAAAGGAGTGCAGGAAAAATGGAGAAGGGGGGTAAACAAGTTGTAGCTAGAGGGTATGAAGAAACATAAGGGATGGGAGAGAGAATGAATGAGTTAGGAGTCTTTCCAACACCATGAGCTGTGAGTGCAAACCCATATGCTGTAATGGCTACATACTGTTTAATGACTTTCACTGCTTTATCTGCATTCAAAATTATCTAAAATTAAAAGCACACTGTGGACAATGACACATTATGCTTCTCATCTGTTGTTTTAATTTAGCCAAATGAGTGGTCATACACCCATCATGTCCACTTATTATCACCATGCTGATGAGTGGTGTTTCTCTGTAAATCTAACTTCTCAAGTCATACAGGGTAACATGACTGGCATGGATGAATTCAGTGAAGTAGAAAAGCCGTTTTGAAGCAAATCAGAGATGCTGCATGAGTGTCTTGAACCTTAAAATAAACTGAACATGTTGTGGATGGACAACAAGTGCAAACCATGACTGCAATTCTTGAGGATTGACAAGATAGAATAAGAGAAAATGACATTCAAACTCAGTTGACCTGCGATTGCTTATTTTGTCTGTCAATGTCCAATTAAAACAAATTTTGAGGCAAACCTGATCTGCAATCAAATAATTTTAAAAGCATTCACTGGTATGGTGCTTTTATGCTCTGAGCGCCCCATGCCGAGTTGGATATCAGATCATCTGGGGGCACGCGATAATTTGTGACACCCTAGCCGGTCATGCACAGTTTTGTAACCTGATGCTTGCGCCGTGGCCACCACAGCTGGGTCGAAGAGTGTACCCTCGTGTCAGTTTTTACTGCTACTTTAATGATATTCCAGTGCAGCAGCTCAGATATATATAGACATACACTGAGAGATGTTGCAGTAGTTTGAAAACATGAAACTTTGCAAAGTCTTAGCTCCCGGTTTTGACTTATTCCCCTCTTACATGACAGCATTTATGTGGCGGTATTGTCTGAGTGGTGACACCTATCATTCAGGAGAATATGGCAATGGATTTTGGCAGGCATAAATAAAGGTGACTGTGTAATGATGTTGCGGCGGTGAGCGAAGCGACCAATGTGGACAGTATACTAGCAGTTTTTTACGATTACATGGTTGCCCAACATCCAGCTTCTGAGTTGGTTGCTGTGATCTGTGCACAAGTTTTTTTTGTTTTGTTTTTGGGACAAAACAAAAACCAACAAATGGAAGCAGATTCGCATCTACATACAAAATATGTCACATTAATCCATTGATAAGACATGAGCACTTGTGGAAACATTTTTCTTTTGAATGACAAAATCAACAGTTTTTGCCATTAAGGTATCTTTTTTAATATTAGATACTTCCCCAAAGGCAAGTGAACTCTGAAAAAGGTTGTGCTCTTGGTCTTTATCTGTCCACTGAATCCCTAAAATTCTAAACAGATTTCACAGGCATGGCATGCAGGGCCAAGGCCAGGAATAAATATTACTTTTGGTTACAGACAGAATAGTAATTTTAGCATTTAATAAATCAGCAGGCTCAGTTCTCTGACATCCAGCAATGGGTGGGTGAAATAACTGCTGGTAATGGCTGAAAAATCAACTTCTCAACTTTGAGGCAAGCAACTAAAGCAGCTACCAATGAGAGCACAGGATACAGTTGATTGACATGACAAGGTAGTAAATATATTAGGGGGTCACCTAGGCAACCGGAGATTAGAATGTCCACTAATGACCAACCTTCAGTGACCAAGCAAATAGTTTCCTGTGTGGATCGGGCTTAATTGTCTCTAGCTTGGTCATTATGCTCTGCAATAGCTAGTATTGTCATTTTTTCTCATCCTTTCAATATGTGTATACACTTTCCTGGTTCTTAAGTCTTCTCTCCCGGCTGAATTTCAGAAACAAAATAACTATTCACACTAGAATCTGTTATTAGCCCAAGCTGAATCTGATCAGGTCGATACACCTGTCAATGTTCTCCTGTACCAACCCATTCTACTTGTTCTGTATTTTTATTTTTTCCCCTCCATCACATTTAATCTGTCTTAAGTGACTGATGGGAATGAAAGCCATGTAACTAGTACTTCAGTTTAAACAGTTGTTCACCACAACAAGAAATATTGAGTAAGACCAGGTTTCCCCAATTTTGTTTATATATTGAGTACTATACTTTATGACAGGAAGCAAGGTCAAGGATTAGCTATGTAATCACTTACATAACCTAATTAATTGTCATTGACAGTTATGTGTTGGTATTGATGTGCTTGCAAGTGGAATCAATTACGTAAAGACAGTACATTACACTCACATAAAGTCAAATATTAAGAGTTTAACTCAATCCATGCTAGAATGAATTGTGTTTGTAGTCCTAACCTTTGACCTTAGAAAATTGTTCTGCCTACAGTAAAGAAGATGGGAGGAGATAACATGACAAGAAAACAAAACTGAAAAGAGACTTACATTGCCCATATACTCAGACAGAAGGTCCTGGAGAGCCTGGCGCACAGAATTGCATTCGGCCACAATGCGCTCCCTGCGGTCATCACGTGTGCATGAAGAGTCAGCCATGAGGGCAGCACCACTGATGATGCTCTCAAGGCGCTCCTCCAGGGAAGGGCGGAAGCGCTCCTCACTGAACGCCAGGGGGTCCACAATGATTTGTTTCTGTAAAGAAAGGGTCAGAGGGAAAATTACACAGGGAGCAAAAAATGCACATAGTCATCATGGTACACTGATCTCTCCTTCACAAAGCCCAGAGTAACAAGAAAGGAAATGACTGAACTGACTGACTGAGAGGTCAGCTGGAAAACCAGAAGGGAGGAAAGTGCCATGTTGTCTTTTTTTTTGTCTCTCTACACCCCGAACAACAACTTCCTTTTTTTAGCGCCTTTCAACAGCAGTGTTACAAAGTGCTTTCCACATGGCAAAGAATAAAACAGAAGTCTCCAACCAGTAAAGGTAAAGTTCATGGAATATGTGTGTACTGATTAAATTCCTATATCTACACAAATTTACCACAACGCCAAATTCTATCCCGACTTTATGGCTTGAATAACAGCCACAAAAGTGTTTTTGCAGAACATTATGAGCTAGTAATATTTTTATGTAATGCTCTTATATCTGGCTGAAGACAGTGATTTTTGATTTACACCTGACACAAGTCCACTTCAATGGTTCCTGTTAAGGTTTTTACAGTTTAAAGTACTAAACCTTGGGGTAAAGAAAGACGCAGTCTCCAATTGAACAAATACAAACCAGCGAGTATATGCAAAGCTGCATATACTCGCTGAGCCAAGTTCAAATCTCTTTATCATGATCCAGTCTATAAGATGCTGAAATAAATTAATGCAAAAAGAAAACAGAGCAGTTTCCAGCAGTAATACAATAAGAGGCCTGGTGTGACTGAGGCTTTTTATAGAGCTTGTCTGGAACTGTTGTTATCTGAGGGTATCCAGAAATTGTAATGAGACTAAGATTTTGGCAACAGGCGGTTATTTGTAAAATGGTCTGTAGTTCATGAAAATAGGGCTAAGTTTTGATTTTTCTTCTTCACTGACAGTCCACCCTCCTGCATTGTCTCTCAAACTCAAAGATGGTTTATTTTTGTTGTGGTGGAAGGGCAGCAGTATCAAAGGTAACGTTAAAGCCACAAAAGACAAAGCCCTGCATTAAACTTCAGAAATTGTAAAACATAAACACACCAAAGTAAAAGTACAATGGGAAACTGAAATCTTCAGGGTTAACTGATGATCAGGGACATAAAGTGAAAGTAACTTTTGCTGTCAATTTAAATACACTGCCTCAAGTTCAGCAAGTAGTAATGATGAAGTCTAATGTACATTCTCTCTCTCCAAAGCAACATGTCCTAGTTTAAAATGGGCCTACCACAAATGGAGAAGAAAATAAATACTCAGGAAAGTTAATTAGAACTTCTTCCAAGTTTACACTTTTTAAAAGGCAACACTTCACATAGTTAACACACACTGCTAAAAAGCCATTAGGCTCCCACACAGAAAAGTAAAATGGCTTATATAAAAAACCTAATTTAGGGATAAAGAATTTCAGAAAATAAGTTGGCACTGCCAAGGAAAATTGTTTAAATGGTGTAATTTAAGGCATTTAAACCAGGCTGAGCCTGCACCTCCACTGATACAGTTCAACCCTGGGGTGGATATAGCTTTTGCAGGTACTTCATGGGGAAACCAAGTTACAAAATATAACCTAAATGTTGTTTCTAGCGTAATAAAAACAGTAACATTAGAGTTTGTGATTGAAAACCCGATTAATTTATCAGCTAAAGAATTGAACGCAGTAGCATCAAAATAGCAAGATTCACTTTACATAGCAGATGAACCTGAACATATGGTGACAACTTAAAACAACAGTTTTCTTAGTAAGGTTGAGAACAGCTGCAAGCTGCCTTGTTTTGAGTATTGTCTCTCCTTTCAAGTTCAAACCATGCAGCAACCATTTGTGCGTTACTGAAGGGAGCATAGTCATCCTGGAAGAAATCGCTTTCATCATAGTTGAAATGCTTTGTCTTTGGACAAAGATGACCACTCACAATTATTTTTTGCAGTGACTTTTTTCCACCATTTCATATATCTCATCTTAGAAATTGTATTAAATAAACACCTATTTGATGTTTTTTAACCTGAGATAAATTAAAGTAAAAGAAGACAGGGCTCCTCCAGTTAATTTTGTTTGGGCACTGCTCATTTTTCTTAATTTAAGCTTGATTATGTCCAAGTAAGGTTTTTTAATCCAACAGCAGTTGAAAAACAGTTTCCAACTGTTTTTAGGCATGTGCCATGTTTGCCTAAAAATATCTCAGAAAAGGGTGTGCCAAAGAAAGTTCCTTGACAAAGAAGAAAAGGAGCAGACTTAAACAAAAAAACAAAAAAAAAAAAAAACTGCTGTGATATGTGCCTATAGACCCGTTTCCACAGGCTGTATTTTTTGCCTTCTCAGCATATATTTTCTATACAAGTCCAATGAACGTCAGCGCTGACAAAGTTCTTGGCGCAAAAGGGCCGTCAGCATAGTGATTTCTTTTTCCCCTCCTCACTGTGCTCACAGCAATCTGTTATAAATAGTTCAACTTTTGAAACACTGCTGCGCTCATCAATGTCACTTGCCTCTCAACCAAAGTCAAGCAGGTTTACAACATTAACACTGTAAATATTGATAAAAGGACTAAACTGAAGAAGTAACCTAAAACTGGACATCATGGATACTTCCAGCGCAAAAAAGAAAGATATTCTTCAGGGGTGTCCAAACTTTTCCATGCAACTGTATACATTTTGCTCTTCTTTCAAGTGTTAGTTGGGTAGCATTTCTCTCTCATTTCAGTCTAAGAGGCGCTCCGGCAACCCACACTTTTTTCCATATATCTGTAGGACAAGGGAGCCAACTTAAACGTCTCACTTCACATGGGTAAATCTGCTGAGAAAGGCTGCTGGTGATGACTGCGGAGGGTTAAGGTATCAATACGACATTTGTGGCAGTCTAAGACAGCCAACTTCCTCTGGGAGAAATGAACTCTACAATACTGCTGCAGATGCCCTATTGCTGAAAAATATTCAACAATTCAGCTGTTACAATCGTGGTTTATTAGGCAGCCCGCCCTCTATCACTGCCACCTCCAGCCCCCCTCCGTTCTGTCTCATCTGACCTCCTCTGCTTGCGTGTCATATCACCATGGCAACAGGCACACGAGAGAGACATGGAGGAGGAAAAAAGAGAGAGAGGGAGAGAGATGGCGGGGGTTGACTCATTTGCTAATTTTGCCTTGCACTTGAAAGTGGGCACCACAACTAGGTATTCTGGAAAAGGCCTGCATTTTAGTTTATTTAGAGTGTGTGTAATTACCTGTAAAATAATCACTGATGCAACAAATCCAAGGCCTGTTTTGTCGCCTGATCAGTATTGATTAATCACTCAGAAATGATGCTGTTAGGCAGAAAAGCTTTCATACTAATAATTTCATTTTTTTTATTCTAGAGTGAAAAAGAAATCTTTTAAACACAAAAAAGGGCTTGACGCAAGCCAACTATGATATCATCAAACTTTCTTTTCTTTCAGCCATCAGCCTACCCTTGCCCTAAAAATACACATTTGTTCAATGCACAAACAGCATTGTTTTATACTCCCAAGTGGGACTACTTTGGGAAGTAATGCTTAGTTGATGAAGGACGCTCAAAGAAGACGGTCTTACGTAACACATGTACTACCTTAAGTATACTTTTAGTCAAGTGTTTTGTTTTTTCCCCTATTCTAGCGGGTACCGAATCAAACGGAGCGCGCCTTGCCTTTTGGCTTAGTGTGTCCACCACCTCCACAAAAGAAAAGCAACAAATCCTTTGGAAATTGGAATTCGCTGGCTCCCTAACCATGAGGAAATTTTGAAAGCCTTTGATGGTTTTGTGCAGGGGTCATCTAATACATCAAGACACTAGCAGAAATATAGCAATCAGGGAATAGGATGCCACTGAAATTCAGTGGCCTATAGTCATAGCAGGCAAAATAAGCATTAACAAGCAAGCGAGTCGATCCTGAGTTACTTCTCTCAACTTTCAGGTGAGCATTTCAAACAACTACCCTTCAACAGGAGTGAAGGTTAGTGCTGACATAAGAGGGTGAAGTAAATACATTAGAGGGTTACCTAGCAGTGTTAGCAACTGCATGTAACCAATTTGCTAGTTATAGGACCCAAAACAAAATAAATAAACTGCAAAAAGACAAAAAAAAAAAAAAAAAAAAAAAAAAACTGTAACAAAACCACTTAAGGGCCTTCTGAAACCAATTCTTCACTAATAAAAAAAAAAAAACAGTATCACATCACACATAAGATTGCACACGAACAAAAAAACAAATAAATAAAAACCTGATTATTAGCCTGCCGAGTGTGGTTGACATTGGCAGCGCAAACAGCAGGAGCCTTCTTTTCCCGCATGTTAGTGTGGGTTCACATTTCTCCACTGACAACCACACCAGACTACACCCTACATACAGCCATTCATTTTCTATATCAAAGTACTGCAGAAACATGCTGGTTCACATGGCTGTCTTTCAGCTTCCTCGTTTAAATCTGCCCCGACAGAAAGTGCACAAGGGGGGGCACTGCAGCCTGGCGCATGGCATAAAATCTCAGAAACAATTAACTGGTGTTGCACATTTAAAAAAATAAATAAAAAAAGTTGTTTAATCAAAGATGTACATCTTTGTTGGTACGAATGCTTAACTGTCAAATTGCCGAGTAATTTCAGCGAGATACAAATCAGTATCTCCCACCTCTAGATGAATAAATAGGTGCTTTGGCCATTACCAAATCAATTTTAGAAAGCGAATTTTGTTTAGCAAATGCAGTTAACTCGAGTTTCATTTACTGAGGAAGAAGCACTGCTTTCTTTTACTAATGGCAACACAGACTCATTACCTTTGCATGCAGATCTTGCTTATGCGCAGTCACCCCTCCCACAGGTCACATTCTAGGCCGGGAATAACTGTGCAAGCAACTCCCAAATCTCCCATGTCAACCAGCAGAAATACCATCGTCTGCAATAACTATGAGTAATTAAACAATGCATCATACAGCCACTGGCAAATAAAACATGAGCATGCGAATTGCATCAATCACACGAATACACAGTGTCTCAGTATGAGCAACACATCAAGACACTGCTACTTGCGAAATGACTTAATAACCAATACAAGATGAATAATTCATTGAGCAAAAGAGAGGACAACAGAAACCTGTACTTCTGTGGAGCATAATTTGTCTCCGTGGATTTGTTGAATGTCTCTGGACTTTATCTTAAGATGAAAAATCTCTTGTAAACAATAAGTTACTTTGCAAGTGTGAAAGAATAAGTGACAATGGAAAAGAAATCAGGTTAATCATCTCTGCATTTATCACCCCAGGCAGCATTAAGTTGATTAGCTTTCTGTGTTTTCCAGCTGTTATCCTGATGTTGTTTCATATAAATATTATGAGTATATTATCACACGTTTCATATACCTTTCAAGTTCATTTTTCTTAAGCAATACATTTTTAAAAGCCTGACCCAACACACATCCTCACAGGTACAAAATAGTTTTCCATTTAAAATTTTATTTTATGTGACAATAATGTGAAGCTCTAAAGACTCAAGTTACTTTAGTCATTTTTAAAGCAAAAGGCAGTTATACTTTTACTTAAACTAACCGGGCTGCTTTCGTGGTTAAATTTGACTGATGCAGTGTCACTACCTCTGCACTGTAATGTTGCTGTTGGCAACTTGTTTCAATAAATACACACTTCAGATTAGGCAGTGTGTCATCAGTGACAGTAGCTCATTGGAAAAGGACAGAAGATGACCTTCATTTTGTTAGCACTACATGTTGCTGCCTGCAAACTGCAATAACTGATTTATTTTATTTATTTATTTATGTCCTATATCGTTAGAAATATAGCAAATTTCCATTGAATTTTGTGATACAGCTTTGAGGCTATATCCCCACCCCCTCTCCCTCCCCCTCCTTATGATGTGTTCATAAAGACGGACTAATCTATGTCCTTCAAAGAATGGAGTAGTAGTGAGTCAAGCATGTGCCTAAAAGCCATGTCTCAAGTTTGTCTATGTACCTCACTAACTTCAGGGGGTTTTGGTCATTTCATGATTCAGTTTGGTTAGTTCTATATACTAGGCATTCTGACCCAAGTCTAATGTTTCATACTAGTCAGGCCTTTGTTGTTAGACTTAGGAAAAATGTCATTTTAAATGTCATGTTTTTCTAGATAAAGCAGATACCTGGAAGTGTGACAAGACAGGTTGTGACTTGTAAGCCACTTATTTGACTTACATCAAAATTGTTGAGGGCATCGGCAAGCTCTCCACCCCCTCCTGACTGACTGAGTGCAGAATCTCCAGTGGGAGTGGCCTGGGCAGCATTGGAGATGCCGGACACTGCAGACTGCAGCTGCTTGTAGATCAGGTCACGGTTGGCCTTGTACGCTGCCACGTCAGGATGCTGCAGGCAGGCACGGGATGCTGTGTACAGCAATGGGATGTTCCTCTGTAGCACCCCACGGGCAGCAGCCATTTGGTCCTTGTGCTGAACGTCCTTTAGTTCCTAGAATTAAGAAGAATTAAATAAGAAAGAGACCAGAAAGATCAAAAATAATAAAAATGTTAAACTTTGAGGAGGACCAGCTACGGGAGGTAGTGTGGTAACATACTTTATATTCAAAATGGACTTGTCATGCCCTTACAAAGACACTAAGTGTAGCAGTTTATTCTAGATGACCCAGATTTTTTTCCGTCCCTTGCGGAAATACAGTCATAATCAGGTCAATATAATGTGCCTTTGCGATTTAATACATCACTATTCAGACCATAGCATTGTATTGCAATTACAGATTCACAGGAGGAGGAGGAGGAGATAGTGATCACTACCCCAGTTAAAAAAAAAAGTAATTTTCTCTCAAAACTATTAGCAGTTAGATGACTCGATGGCCAAGAGGGGGCACATACTACTGGGCAACAATTCCCAACACAGTGAGTCCACTATTCAAATTCCAGCACACTGGGACATCGGCAAAAGGTCACAACCCACTTCCTCTCCTCCATCAGCGAAGTCACATAAATGTCCAAAAACAAATTTCAACACATTACACCATTAAAAAAAAAAAAATGTTATAGTATGATGTACCAACTAGCTTTAGATAATAAATGTCCTGGAGTTGGAGGGCAATTGACATTTTGGTCTGTTTGACCTTCATTTTCAATTGCAAACAACGTTTCACTTTTATATTATATTCACAGCCCTATGACAGCTGGAATAGACTCCAGTGACCCTGAACTGAATAAGGGGAATAAAATTGACGGATGGATGATTTGGGTGTGTACAATATGGAGAAATAACAACACTCACTCATTGATGCTAAAATCTAAATTTTGAAGTTTGGAGACAAGCTAGTAACTGATTTTTTTTTTTTTAAAAAAGCCTTCTATAATCATATATATATATATAGATATTAGGGGTGCAACGATACTCGTATAGATATTGAACCGTTCGATACAGTGCTTTCGGTTCGGTACGCATGTGTATCGAACAATACAACATTTTTAATTTATTTTATCAACTTTTCTTCTGACGATGCTGTCTGTGTTGAGAGCTCAGTGGATCTGCGTTCGACTACTCCACCTAGGCTGCACTGTCGAGCGCAGATCCACTGAGCGCAGCGCAAGCTAGCAAGACAGAAGCTAAGCTCATTGCAACATGGCAAATTGAGCCTCCCCCACCCGCATTCAGATCTGGCCTTTGGAACTATTTTGGTCTTCATGTGAAGTATGACCCTGAAGGTAAGCGCGTCATGGACAAAAGTAAAACAGTATGTCGGATGTGCCACGCAATGCTCAATTACATGGGTGGGAACTACTGCGTTAGCGCAGTTTGCTCGTTAACGTGTTGACTCCGTCCAGCCCCACGCACGGGTCGATCCGCGGTAGCTCGTTAACGGAGATTTGCCGTGTTGTGGTGTTAACGTCATTTCAGATTAACGCTGACAGCACTAGTGGGAACACAATGACTATGACTGCACATTTACGCCGACATCATCCTAGTGCAAAGACAAGTGGAAGCAGACAAAAACAACAAGCACGCATGCTACAAACTTTACCCGAGTCATTTAGACAGCCGTTAGCACCTGATTCTCCTTATGGGGACCTGATAGGTTTAATATGCTGCTGAGAATATACCCCAGAAGAAGCGTATAGTATAGCTTTTATTTTGGAAAGAGCCATTTCTCTGTAATAAACTCTCTTTTCCAAAGATGAGGGATTTCTCGATCAGATAGATTTATTTTTTTATTACTTTGTTGTTTCAGCAACATTAAATTTAAAAACCGTACTTTTCAGTTAAAATATATATTTCTAATTTTAATAAATGACAAATTAAAGAAGCATGAACATTTTTTTGTATTGAAAAAAAATATAGAACCGTGACACCAAAGTATCGAACCGAACCGTGAATTTTGTGTATCGTTGCACTCCTAATAGATATATAGCCCTGCTATAATCATTTTAAAAACACAAATCACTCCGATACTTGCACACTAATTAG
Organism: Oreochromis niloticus; assembly: GCF_001858045.2. Lineage (NCBI taxonomy): Eukaryota > Metazoa > Chordata > Actinopteri > Cichliformes > Cichlidae > Oreochromis > Oreochromis niloticus. The sequence goes on along the minus strand of NC_031966.2, from coordinate 29,125,396 downwards.
AAAGCTGAATTTGATCTCCTGGATTTGCACAAAAATATTATGAAGTGGCATAGCCTAGAAAAGCTCCTTACTATTGTCTACCACTTACACTAAAGTTAATTAAAAACAGGTCAAGATAAGATGCTCTGTCGCATTTATGATTTTTTTTCCCTTCAGCCTGCTTCACTGCAACCTTTAATAAAAAGATTGTTCACAATTGGTGAATCTAATTCCCAGGCTAAATTTTGACTTTTATAGTCACTTGTCACTGTGATGTTTGGAGCATGTTTTTGGTTACAAGTTACAAGCCAAAACCTACTGAAGTCACTCAAAAATTTCCAACCCTGTTCAAGCTATAATACAGATTCTGTAACTCTGCTCTTGTCTATCACTTTTTTCAATTACCTGCTGTCTCTTGGCAGCCATGGCATTCAGCTTGTCCACTTCTGGTTTCAAGGCCTTGTATTGGATTCCCAAATCCTGTTCTGTACCTGCGTTGCGCACTTTGGCCAGACTGTCCTCCACCTGAGCCACACAGATAGAAAAAGTTGCTGCAATACTGAAGACAGTAATTGAAACACAAGCAGTACTTGACTGAATTAGCAGTTTACACAACATTAAGTGTTAACTTAGATTAGTAATGTCTATGCTTGCTTTTAAAATCCAAGTATGAGTTAGGATTGATCAATTAAGACATCAAGCTCTCCCCAAAAGTTTGAGAGAACGCAAGATTTCAATTTGCACTTGAATGAAGAGGTTGAGGCAATTACTGACAAATAGAAATATTAATTCAAACTGATTCTACCAACTCTGCATTCACTTCATTGTTAGTTACACTTTAATTAGAATTATCAATGTATATTATGCATGAGAATTCAACATCTCACCAGTTTAAGTTGCACGAGAAGTTTGTAGACATCAGACATGTCTGCCAGCACCAACAAGTGTGTAACTGCTGACAGGAGGGCCCTGGCTGCACGAACCATATTGCCTCTCTTCATAGATGAACAGGGGTCTTCTGCAAATTCTCCAGAGGCCTGACGCATTGACTCACCTTCAGGTAGAGAAACAAAGCAAAGAAAAAAGAAAATCAGCTCCAAATCCAAGATTTAAACGGAAGCCTTACATGAAAACCTGTTCAAAACATTTTTTACAAGCATTTGTCCAAAAGCAACCATTTTAAACCATTATGACCTTTTCTTTCTGAACCCCCAGGCATCTGTGACTGGGAAAGAGTTTTCCCATCTTTCACAGTAACAAAAAGAGAAAAATAAATAAAAGAAAACATGCTACTGAGCTGTTAACATGGATATCACATTTATTATGGGAAAAATAATGAGTATTATTTGGGACAATATTGTATTTTATTTTTTTATTTGTGCTTAAAATGTAGTCACTTTTACAATTCTTAATAGAATTATAAAGTTATAAGAAAAAAATATTTTTAAAAAACTGAAATGGACAACGGCAGCTCATCCAGTGAAGAGTTAGGCCCTGACTAGCGATTATAAAGTCTGTCTTGCATGGGCAACTGCCAAGTCTCTACCGGCCTGTATTCACTGCAGGATGTCTGCAGGTGCAGAAGGGTGCAAAGGGAGCCACAGACAGCAGCGGACTAGTGAGCCCCATGAGACTTGCACAACAACCATACGGTGAATGACAGAGAGAAGAAGCCAACAGCCAACTGTCATCTGCTACTGCAAGCAGACCAGGTGAGAGACCCTGAGCAATCCAGAGAAAAGACAGCTGTAGACAACTGATAATCCTTCTAAAGATTCAACTACATAAATGTCCCGAGTTCTGCTTCCTCTAAATGGATACTGTTGACCGAAGGTTCTCCTTTAGTCAGCAGATGAGCTCAAACTTTTAGGAAGGGGGAAAAGTGCACCACTGTGTTTAAAACAAGAAAAGCATAGCAAAAATGAAAGCAGAAGAGTAACCACTGTATACCAATTATTTTGTTTTCATAAAATGCCAGAAGCCCATATGACAACCGAGATGAAAATCTGATTACTTGCCCAGCCCTACCTGGCACATGCCTCACGAAGGCAGTGATTTAGAGATATGAGACACACATTCGTACACAGCAAGCCATGTATCACAAAATCTGCATAAAATGCTTTTCAGTGCAATGAATCACTTTTTTGTTGTTCATTAAAAGACAAATAAATAAGAAAAAATACAATCAGTAATAGTAGTAATTGCCTACAGGGAGTGACCAATGACTGAACACATTTTGTTTTGGAAATCTTCATCCAAGATATAGGCATGTGTCAGTGTTTCTGGTTATACATGGATAAACACACACACACACACACACACACACACACACACACACACACACACACACACACACACACACACACACACACACACACACACACACACACACACACAAAGAGGTCAAAACCACAACAAAAGGCTCGGTGTCTGCTCTGTCCAGCACCATGCTTTGTTCTACATTGGATGGGCCTGCACAGTTGACTGGGCACATAAATAGATTCTGTAGTCATGAACAAAGCAGGAAATCAGTAGTTTACTTCAGTGGAGACACGTTTAACCTCAAACTCTGAGAAAGACCGTAAAACCACTATGGTTGCCCCAGAAATGCACAGCCACAAAAAAACAAAAACAACCTGTTGTGTCTACTTTTCTAGTATGTGGTACAGCTTTATAGAAACTGGAGAGGAGATATGACAAGCAGAATGAATAAATTTCTTTGGCCAGTGTGGTGTGAAATAAAGATGAATGAAAATTAATTTAGCTGTTAATGTTTGCCTTCAGTTATTAGCATCTTGCAAAATACTTCACATATCTCAACCCGATAGCAGCTCTATTTTTGGGGGGGACAGTGAAATAAAGAAGTGCTAATACAGAAGCTATTTTCCTAGCTTGCCTGATGCATGCTGCAACTGACTGACTAGTTCTGGACAGTATCTATACTGTGGTGGACATTATTGCATGGAAGCTATAAAATTATTTATACAAAATGTAAATAAAGGCCATTAATACACTGTCACACATTTTACTATAAAATGAAACATAAAGGTTTGGGGATAGGCTTGTGGGGATAGGTTAATTGGATAATCGAAATTGTCACTAGGTGTGAATGTGCGAGTGAATGTGAGTGTGAATGGTTGTCTGTCCCTGTGTGTTGGCCCTGCGACAGACTGGCGACCTGTCCAGGGTGTACCCCGCCTCTCGCCCTATGACAGCTGGGATAGGCTCCAGCGCCCCCCGCGACCCTGAAAAGGATAAGCGGAAGCGAATGGATAGATGGATGGATGGATGGATGAAACATAAAGGCAGTTAAAATGACTAATTTCACTCACCATCTTCTATCATTTCACTGTTCAAAGAAATTAACACAAACAAATAAGCAGAAATGGACGGATTTGACACTTTGGGATCCAACGTGTCCCTTCTAGCTTGTGAAGGAAGATGGACCGTTGGAAGCAAAGCAGCTTGGCTGCTGTGTTCACACTAGATCTATGCTGCCAAAATACTGCTTTGTGGTTTGTTCAGAAAACCAGTTTTAAAGTTTATATAAGCACTACAACGTCAAACAGACAAGCAAATAGACTTCATCCCAGAAATGATACATTTTTTACTGTATGTGGCAAGTGTAGAACGCTTCAGTCATTCAAAGGCGCATGCATCTCAACGGACAACACTGCTGTAACCATCTGTGAGCCAGAGGTGGCTGTGGCTTTAGCAGCACCACATCAGCAGCAACTGTCATATCATAAACTACTGTACTGGCTTCAAAACAAAACTACAGTTACAATAACTCAGTCTCCAATAGACCACCAATAGTCCAACAGATTCATTAAATAATAACTGCAGATCTAAAATAAAGCAATATTACAAATACCTAAGAAAAGTGAGTTATAAAGAAATTATTGAAATCTCAGATTAACACAAAGATGTAAATGTTGCCTGGGACATTTACTGAGACACTACTTGCTACCAATAATAAAAAACTTTTTTAAAATTAAATTTAACAAAAACAACCATTTCTCTTGTAACTTTACAGTAAAGAGAGCATTTTCAAAATGCACATTTGGACTTTTTCTTCCTACTTCAGTGAAGCATTGTTTACTTAACTAAAAGTTGCACCACAAAAGGTAAAAACACAACACTCACGCAGATTCTGCCCATTTTAGTCTGACAGAGCAAAAGCAGTTTGTGCAAATGATCGACAACACAAACCTCAAACACAGTCCGCTACCCTTAGGCTCTTACTCCCCCCTGTGAACAAAATCAATAAGGCCATTTTCAGGGGGCAGATAGTGATCAGTGCTCCTTTAATAAACTTCCATTTGTCTAATGCTCACCTGCGGCCCACCAAGTGCATGATGAAATGATTAATATGTATATCACACAGTAAGGTTCCAAAACAGCAGGACAACAAAGACACTGAGAGGGAAGGGCAACAGAGAAGGAACAAGGACAAGAGCAGACAGAAAGGACTGAGTAAACAAAAAGACTTTAAAAGGGAGAGGAGGGCATACTTGCTGCAACAACCACTTGAACATTCAATATATACAGAATTTTTATTTATTATTATGTCAATGATTTCTTTGTTTTTCCTTTTAAACAGCTGGTAATCCACAGCTGGGTAGAAAATGCTTTCTGAATCCAGGGTGGTTTTACCCTACTCAATGGCTATATTATCAGTCTAGGCACGCTCCACTGAGCAGCATGGCATAGCTGACAGCCAGGCCTAGGCACCAGCTAACAACAGTCACTGAATTCCAGCCCAGTGACAGCTTACCACAACTACAGTAACATTCCTGGGCACTGAGCACAGCACAGGCTATCTAGCAACATGTCTTCTACCTCCCAACTACTCAGAGCTGAGCTTGAGCAGGGGACATCCAACTCACTGGGCATCGGGGGGGGGGACAGAGCTACAAAGATGTCACTTCAGAAGGTGATAACAGCCACCCTCCAGTCATAGCTCCCTGGTCTCAATGGTCTCCTAGCGTGTCAAAAGACGGATATGATATACGGAAAAAGAGAGAGTCAATGAGACTTGCTGTGTGGTTGTTAAGATGATGGAACCTGCTATCGCAAGACAAATTGTAATTGCATTGGCTGGTGATTTTTATGGTGGATTCCTGTCTTGAGACTTGTGGAAGTCATGAAATTGAATTTGAAATGGACTGTGCGTGGGAGGCCTCCCACCAGGCAGGTGGATATAGCCATTTAAATAAATTTGACATCACTGGTGACATCTGCAAACTTTTTTCCTTCTCTGGTCTCCGTGGCAACAACTAAAAAGGGAAGCATTCTGATTAAAAAGCGGGAACAACAGTGCACAGCTCATGTGTCACTTCTGCCACATGAGTTTGTATACCACTAATCACCCCAGTAAGATGACTAATTCCACAGAATAACAGACATCTCTCCACCAACACAAGCCTCCTCGGATCACATTTGACGTTATCTGCAATATCAGGGTTTATTCTAAAAAAAAAAAACAAAAAAAAAACCACCCCCAGAAACTTTTTGGCCTTAGATAAAAGGAAAATGATCAGGGCTGTGATTTTGAAGTTTTTCCAAGCTAAAATGCATTTTGTTTATCAAACAGTCACAAACCACAGGAAGTGTATCGACCTCTGTTAAGGCTGCTAACACAGACTCTTTGGCTATGTGAATCAATCAGACTTGTATACAGAGTCAAATCCAAAGACCTATTCTGAGCCAGGAAAAATCTTGAATACCGCCAACTTTGGGTACAAATAAACCTTACAGACTTGTACGCAGATCCAGGTGTAGGTGCAAACTTGTGCCCTGTCTCGGTTTTAATAGTGGGCTGTTAAAGGGTACAGAAACCTTCCTCAACCCACCATGCTAATCACAAAACCACAGTTCCCCAGAGATGAGCGCAATAATGTAGGGCCCAGATAATGTGTGTGATATCACTTCAATGTTAGAAGAAATATTATAAAACTTTAGATCGACATCAATCTTTTTGATGCTAAGCATAACATAAATTCTCAAAATTTTCTATCATACAAAACAAAACTTTTTTTTTTTTTAAACAACTGTTGATATTTGGCAATCAGTACAGAACGTGCAATTACATGTTACACCCTAATTTGTATACATTTTATGATTTCTGGCCAACACAAGATTTAAACTGGAATTTAGTTCTTCATGTGAGTACTACATAGTTTATAGTAGACTCCTCGGTAAGGATTTTTAAAAGCCAAGAATACCCCACACACTACCCAAAAATAAGTTCTGAACATTAAGAAACACAAGTAAAATAATACTGATTTGATGTTATGCAAACCTCTATAATATAACCACATCTTTGTATCCTTCTATAACAAAAACAAAGGACAAGAAACGGGAGGTAGCACAGAAAATACAACACTGAATATGGTGAGGTTGATTCTCAAGTTCAGATAACTGGGGAGTATCCTAACACTGCGCTAAGAGAACACAAAGGCTTCTCTGGAAAAGTGGTTACATTTGATCCCCACAGAAGGTAAGGCAATGACACCATCTAGCATGAAATGAATCTGAACCATGTGCATGCTTAAACTGAAAGTCTATTAATGGCCTCATTGAAAAACCCATTTCTAAACGAAATCTATCAGACTCAAACCACATTCTTATTTCAAGGATTTCTGCTGGAGCAGATGATGTATACATAGCTTATGGTTTATTTTTCATCCGTCCTTTCTTAAGAGGCACTCTGTACAAGCATGAAGCCACACTGCTGCAATACGTATTTTCAATATACCTTGCTTGCGGACATCTTCCACAGCAGCAGTCAGCTCATCCTTGAGGAACTGACTTTCCTTTGCAATCTTTTCGCCTTTCTCAAGGAAGTTCTCGGTAGCAGTCTCCACTGATGCAGCCAAAACATGGGCCTTCTTGGAGCGCCCCTTCCTCTTGTTAGATGGTCCTTTATTGCTGGTGTTTACCAAAGTGGTGACCTATGGCAGAGATTCATTAGGATATTATATACCTGCCTACAGTTAATAAATAGTGATAAGTCTAAAAAACAGACAACATATGACACTGCCAGGCAAAATACCACAGTATTAAAATGGTGAAATGCAAGAATGAACCACAGAAATAAATCATATTTTTTTACTTTGCTGTTTTGTGAAATAAGATGTGTAAGGTGCCTCCTTTTAATAATATTAATACTTGTTGTATTACCTGTGTGACCAGAGGCTCCAGCAGCCTTTCCACTGCCAGAGTACGGATCTCCAGGCTCTTCGGGTCCCATTTAAAGTTGATGTTTGGTGCGGTGTTGCTAGTCATGATGTCTAGTTTACTGTTTTTTGTTTGTTTTTTTAAAAAAAAGGTCAAAGAGAAAAAAATGAAACAAATGACAAATTAATTCTTCTGAAGCAGAAAATGTAGACTACAGAAAAAATGGACATCTCTGTCCTTTGATTAACTGAATATTTGCTTCCCTGAATGACTTTAAAGTTATAATTTTTCTTCATAAATCAAGATTTCTTTCAGATTATCAGACTAGTGTCTAGAACTCGGTGCATTAAAGAAATTATTAAAGTCCTTGTTAGAGCCGGCAGTGCTCCATTGCTTTCAGAATGAATGCCAACGGCAGAGCACAGCAACACAGTGGCCCAATTTCAATTTCTCTTTTCAGGCAGTGGCTGCGACCCCATTGATTAGCTATCAAACATGGAGGGGCAGGGATAATCAGGATGGCCCGAGGGCTGAGGGGCTTCAACTGAAAAGTTGGTCAGCTGTATTATGTGAGGAATTACAACACTAGCTATTAGCCTACATTACCAACAAAAATACAAAAATATTAAGAGAAGAACATGGTAACCATGGCTGTCTAATTTTATACTGAATCGTTATATATTAGGCGAGCCATTTTCAGTTCTCCTGTATTATTAACCACTTTTCTTCTTTCCGATATACACAGAGTTTCTACCCATGAGTTAACACGCAGTGAAACTGATAATGTTGGGCAGTGTATTGAAAAAGAAATTCTGTAAAGGTTGTTTGACGAAACGTCTGTTTGTCCACACAACATGACGCATTTCCACTGAAAGCAACGTGAAATGCTAGTCATGACACGAAGGGCCAGCGTGGGAGAAACTGCGTTCACCTCCTCTGCATGGGCGTGGTACATGTCGCAAAGTGATATCTACAAATCTCTGCAAATGAAATCGAAACAGTCTAGCAGGCTTGAGACCACTGATTGTTTATGTACGTGACTTGGGCAAAAATAATATTAATGGTTTAAAACTCTCAAACTAAGCCATATGTAGGTACTAATAAGTGTATATACTGTATCCAAACAGGAAAAATCCCGTAACAAAAAAGAAACATGTTAACACTTGCTGAGAAGCACTAGGGTGGGTCAAACACCTGGTGTGCTAACATTAGCTCAACTTCCACCTGTTGCTAAAACTACCTAAACAAACGTCGGTTTTACCCCGTCAAAAAGCGTCAAACGAGAATATACAAAGCAGAAAATACTCGTGTACACATTTAACACCCAATAACGGTACATCTAGGTCATTTTCGATACTTTATTAACCGCAGGCTACAGGTAACATTAAAACCAGCTTAGCTTAGCGTAATGCAGGTTACCTGCTGTAACACGGAGCTCTCCAAACACAGCGATGAGCTAAAGCTAATGCTAAGCGACAAACAACTGTTAGCCTGCTTTCTGCGGCAAACTTTACCGCCTCAACAGACGGTCCAAATAACTAGTCCACTCATTTTTTTTAAGTATTCACTGTACATAAAGTAAGAAAGACTCGTTATATACTCACCGACAACAGTCCGTTAGACAAAGTGAAGTTTAAAAGTTCAAAATGGAGGAATGGGAATTGCGGAATTCCTTGCGTCAAAAGTTTTCCTCCCGTTTCCTCGCCCCACGGACTTAGTTTAACTGCGCCGCTCACTCACGATAAACACCTAAGTTTTCCTCCCTCCGCCCGACGGCTATACAGAAAAGTATCACAAGCGCTCCAGCAAGTCAGCTGAAAAGTTTCGGTTAGGAGAATTTCGATGGAGTAACGTATTACCCAACAATAGATACGGTAAAAGGAGGAGGAGGGGGGCGCTGGGCGGTGACCAAGTTCCTGAACTTCCAGGCAGTGGAGAAGGGAGGCCACGGGCCACAGCAAGTCCGTAAAACCAGGAGGTGTTTTGGGCGTGGTGCTCGCTGTGTATGTCCATATATGGATTAATTACTGCTTCCATAAAGGCAGGAGTAGGGAAGCGCTATTTAAACTGTTGGGCTACAGAACAGGCTTCTGACCGAGGAAGGAAAATAAACTGAAAGTAGTCATTATGAAGGAATCTGATGTTCAAATATGACATTTGATTTGAGGGGATTTTCAGACGTGACATTTTATTGTAATAGTTTTTGTTTTGTTTTTTCTGCCAGAATTTCTTCGAGATGCAATCATAACGGCTAAACTAGAAAGCCAGGAAAAGATTTACTCTTCTTAAGTCTATCACAACAGAAAAAATAATCATTAAAAAAAAAAAAAACAGTGAAATTCTCCTTGAGCAAATCAGTTCATAATCTCGTATTATTGTTAACTCATGTATTGGACCTTTGTCTCCTGTCTTTACTTTCCTCTCTGCACTGCACCACTCAATGACAGCAATGAGCTGGTGTCGATAACAAACTCCAAGGTTTAAGGTTATTACCACAGGCAGTTGCTCTTTTGTCTGATGCTTATTTTCTTACTCTGTCTCTCTGTGTGCGTCGCTAGCAGAATGTAAAACAGAGCCTTTTCAAACTGAAACTATCTTTTTGTGAAGTATCACGGGCCGTGCAAAACTCATCAGAATTGTGCAAACTCTACTTTTTCCTTATTTACTGTATTTCTATTTATCTTAGCACATATTTCATTAAACATAAATATGCAGAACTAGAGGGGTGAATCAAAACTTTTGCACATCACAGTACCTTCTGCTAACTTGCTGATTATCTTCCTTTCAGCTCCTTTCATCTTTAATGTTAACTAAATTTTGAGCGGCTCGATTTGTTTTAAACTAAAATTATGTTTATCTTTTGTTTATGCTCATGGGTTTTACATGTTAGCAACTCTGTATAACAGAATCCCCTAGGGAAAGCCAGCTGATGTGGCATCAGGTGCACAGACACAATGGGCACGTTGAAGCGCCACTTACTCATTTATTATTAATAAATAAACATCATACGAAAACACTGCAGGCATTCTAGACAAGTAAATTAACCAGCATATCTAGAAATGCTTTGTGGATATGCAAACATGTATGAATTCAACTCTTACGAGGTCAAGAGCAAATATATCTCACGTATGTTGTGGACTGCACTTTTGTGGTTTGTTTCAGCAGTGACTGAGAACACTGAGACATTTGATAAACATATTCAAGTGCTGGGTATTTTGGTTCAGGCTTGATGAAGTGTGAAAGACATAAATAGATTATCTAAAGAGGCCAGGTGCCACCCCTCTAGCCTCACTTTTCTAATTCACACATACACGCGCACACGTATAGCAGTGGTAGCTTCAGTTCTTGGTTCTTGGTTGTATAGAACTAGCTGCAGAGCTGGCAATTAATAGTTTATTAATTAAGTTCAATCTGTATCCTTCTAATGTTATGTGTGTTTATGGCACAAGACACCTCTTAAAGAAATACAGTACTGTGAAAAAGTCTTGAGTTACCCCTCATTTTGTAACATTTTGCTTCCAAGGAGCCAGACTTTCTTGCAATATTGCAAAGTGTTTGTAAGTAAAAGTCCTCCAGGCTTTTCTTTTGCCATTGTTTGCTTTTTAGTCATTTTCAGTCCAGTCCTTGTACCTGACCACTTTCGGAGGAATGTGTTTTTGTGTTTGTTAAGCTACTTAACATGGACCTGTGAAAATCATGTGCTTGAGAAAGGGGGGAAAAATCCAGCAAAGACTTGACCTGAGCAGTACAACTGGCCTACTGTTCAGGAGAGCCACTAAAGGCAAACAGAGGAATAAAAAGACTGAAGTATGCCATATTAGATAAGAGCTGGACTAAAAAAATCTGTTATCTCTGTGCTGGTGTTGTTAATGTTGGTCAGCATTGCTACTGACCAGTCATATTTTTGTGATGTCATAGCTTTGGAATATTGAGAAAAAAGAAAACAAATTACTTTGTTTATATTAAACTCTTATGGAACAAATGGTAAGTGTTTAATTTTTTAAAATAATTTTATGCAATATAACAAACATATGATCAAGTTAGCGTTTCTTTTAGCCAAATTTAGGTTACTTGTGTTGGTTTGCTCCGACAGCGTGACTGGTCAGTTGCAATGTTGAGCCAACATTGTTATGATGATGTTGTACACACAAAACCAACACTGGGGTGTCTGTTCAGGCCTAAAAAGGAATCGCAGCAGGTCTTGTGGAGCGATTAATCCAAGTTTGACATTGTGGGTTTTAATTTTTATGAGAATGTATGGAGTAGCTCAGGAGAGAGGAAAAGCAGTGAGTGTCCACAGCCATGTGGAAAATACGGTGGAGGCTCTGTTGTGGTTTGGGGCTGAATTTAATCCAGTGGTGTTGGATAGCTTGTCTAAACTGACTTATGAATGCAGAAAAGTACCATGAGATTTTGATCCATCATGCAATACCAAGTGGAAAGCGTCTGATTGGCAACAGCTTCATATTCAAGCATAACAATGATCCCAAACACACTGCCACTGCAGTGAAAGCATAACTGAATAGAAAAGCACACAATGGAACACTATCAGTCGTTGACTGGCATCCACAGAGCCTGGACCTCAACATTATTGAAGCAGTGTGGGATAGTCATACCAAATACTGACCTTCAAAACTGTTAGAATCGCACAAACTATACGTGATTGCATGTTTCAATAGATCTGTATTGTCCAAGCAAAATATGAAGAACTGATGGGTGAGATAAGACTTTTCTACAGTGCTTCATGTCATGGTTCCAAAAAAAGAGGACAGTCATCAGTAATTCAAAGCAGTGGACACACAGAACATTACAATCAACAATGCTGTCTTGTCCTGCAGCCAAGCACAACTAACACACTTCTATTTGTTGGCTTGAGTAGGTGTTAATTAAGAAGCTCCACCAGTGCAGCATGAATTACAGTCTTGGAGAGAATGAGCTTACAAATGTACTTATCAAGCTCTTAATGAAGGCCTCGGAATATAATTATCTTTCAGAAAGACACTCCTTAATGTTTTTTTTGTGTGTGTGTGTGTAATAATAATTTGTGAAGTAATTGTTTTTGCCATAGAGTTTTGACCATGCTATAACTTAAGGAGTCATGGATTAAATTTCCATATTAAATTCTTTGGGAGGGAAATACAGCAGTGAACTATCTTGTGTGCATTATTAATTTCAGTGTAGAGCAGAGAAAACTGGCATGTACATAGTGTAACAGAGATCTGTTTATCCAATTAATACTCCATAGAGAAGACGGTTTAGATGTGGTGTAATTGTGTTCTTGAATGATGAATGTTTGTCTAAGTAACAGCTTGCTGGGAGGACAAGTTTGGGTGTCCTTGAACTTCATCTTTTTGTACCTGTTGGGCCCGACAAATGATAAGAGCGCAGCATGCTATAAATAATTCCTTCTCATTATGTGGAAGTGCACATGTTTGTCACATACTGAATGTATAATTGAGTGCATGCAAATCTTCAGCGTGTGGCACTAGAAGAAAATGTGGCAATATTATTTTGCGCTATGTCAGGTGAACATTACAAAAATCAAAATCCAAACTGGTATTTATGCTATCTTTCCTCTTAGCTATCATTGATTCTATAGATTAGCTCTACATTTCTATTCAGGGGACACAGCATCTTATTGAATCACAGTCCTTGGCACTGCTCCACGCCGATAAAAGAAATGCTCATGGTGACTACTAAATGTAAGCATCTTTCACAATTGTGTTATTATCTATTGTTTTTTTCAGTCATGGATGCAACTGTATGTTATAGCTTCCTGTCAAAGTAGTTACTCATGCTTTGACGGTGACTGAACTGGAAGCTGCCTCGCTGCTGGAGGAATTTTGTTCCCTGACATAAGGAAGACAGCGACTTTCAGTCTGCCTACGATCACCTGACTCATCCTGACAGCTGTCCATGGAGCTGCATGATGTCATCTGCAGGCTTTCCCCTTCCTAAGTAAGACCCTGTACCTTGATTAGAAATGAGTGTGTGGTGATGCATGGCATCAGAGAGAAGTCAGCCGACTAGTGACGCTAATGATAATCAGTCATTCATCGAGACAGTCCTGCAAAGCGGAACAGAAACTTACATTATTCCAGTGGACAAACAATAAGCCCTTACGACATATCAGACATGCCTACAGGTAGGTGTTAGGAAGGTGATGTCATAATATCAGAGGTCTGCCTTGCTTGTCTGATTGGACATATCGGAAGGTCACAGCGACCATGACTCAAACACTGCTAAACTATTCTTTGCAGTCTGCTGAGCTCCACCTGCTGGTTTAGGCTTTTTGATCAGACTGTTCCCTGCTATCCCAGTGGAGCTGCTTTGACAGAACCTCTCCTTGACTTAAAAAAAGGGCAAGGAACTAACGGAATAACCCTTTTTCTGTTTCTGGGTCAAGTATAACAAGTATAGCTATGAACTGATCTGAACGTGCCTCCTTTTCACTCTTTGTTTCTTACTGTTTATTCAGTAGTCTGGCATTTGGCTAGGGTCAGTGTCACTACTGGTAACATGAGCAAGGGTTGCACAGGTAGTCCAACTCCTCCAGGATGTCACATCAATACTTGCCATTGCCAGAAGGCTGGCTGTGTCTCCCAGCACAGTCTAAAGAGCCTGAAGGAGATTACAAGGAGCTGAGAGCAGGCTCGCTGAGAGCAGGCTCACTCTGAGCACATGCGACAGACTGAAAAGGTCTGGAGAAACTGTGGAGAACATTTTGCTGTAACATCATTCAGTATGAGCAGTTTAGTGGTATGTCAGTGATGGTCTGGGGAGACATATCCATGGAGGGACACACAGACCTCTACAGGTTAGGAAGGCAAGCCTGCTATTAGGTATCAAGATGAAATCCTTGGCTCCACTGTCAGACACTGATGCAGCAGGTCCTGGGTTCCTCCTGATGGACAACAATGCCCAGCCTCATATGACGAGAATATGCAGGCAGTTCCTGGAGGATAAAGGAACCACTGACTGGCTCCCAGTGCTCACCTGAGCTATAACCAACAGGAGACCTCTAGGACATTATGTTTCAGCCCATGCAACGCCGTCAGGTTGCACCTCAGACTGTTCCAGAGTGTAGCAATACCTTAGTCCAGGGTTAGGGGTTAGGAAGGAGACCCCCCAGGACACCATCCATTATCACACTAGGAGCATAAGCCAATATTGTCAGGCATGTATACAAGCATGTGGGGGGCATAAATACTACTGAGTAACACTCACAGTAAGCACTTTCAGCATTTTCAGAGTTTCTTTGCATTCAGTCTTCTGGAGGTTGATCATTTTCATTTTCAACAAATGATTTGGCATCCTTTCATGTCTAACATATTTCCCAGTCCAAATGAGTGTAGATATCCAGCATGATTCACCTCCCCCATTGAGATCTGATGTGTTTTCAAAGTGTTCCTCTAATTTTTTCAAGCAGTGCATTTCAAACAAGTGTTTTTTGCAGAGGTTCTACTTACGAAGGTGGTGTTAATATTAGGTGATGTTGATGATAGTTGATGTTAATAGGAAAACAGTGCTGCAGACTATACTATACAAGCATCTCTATTTTTCTCTCTCTCCCTCTTACTTGTATTCATCATGTTACCTCTATTGCCAGATGGGTTTCGCTGATTAGAAGACAATCGTGTGTTTATAATCACTTTCACATAAACAGTGATTACTGACTGGTATGCAATTACCACCAGGCCACCAACCACGAAATCACTTGTCATTCACAGTACAAAGAACTATTCCAGAAACCTTGTTTTATTCCAAAAGTCTCTTGAGACCCGCTGCCCTAATTTCTCATTTTCCAAGTGGGATTCAGGCTAAAAGGAAGGTGAAGTGTGCGATGGAAGCCACAAAATGAAACATAATGAATTTCAAAGCGATAATGAGTCACAGGTTTAAGCAGCCGCCAAAGTGTTTGAACTAAACACATTCGCGAGCTTCAAAAATACAGTAGGGTGCATGCTTTGTTTTGCATTGAAGCACTAAACGCGTACACACATACACACTCATAGCATTACCAGCAGTGAAATGACTGAAGACAGCTTATATAATGTCAGACTCTACCTTACAGAAGAGATGTGGGTTTTTTTTTGTTTTTTTAATAAGGGACGCTCGGGAAATGTCTGCGCCACAGGCTGTTTATATTATGATCTGTGACTTCTGATAGAACATTTTATACACAAAGCATGTATATATTTATACATATGTGGCTATAGGTAGAAATGTAATTCAAGTCACATGTGTCACATAACCAGGCGTAATTTTAGGTGGAACTTGAAGAGAAATGGGTAAAAAGAGAATCCACAAAAGGATTTGGGCTGATGGAAAATAAGACTTCTTTGAAGTTCAGAAACTAATCATAAAAGTACCACAGTAACCTAAGGGCCTTATTAAAACAGCCAAAAGAAAAAAGAAAGAATATGTTTTTGCTTGCGACTTCTAATGCGCTGAAAGAGCTGAAGCAGTCTATGCCACCTCTGTAGGAAATAAAACAATAAAACAAGCAATAAATAGGTGTTTGTGAATAAAATAAAAATGGATACTTAGTCATGTTATTAAAGCCTGAAATCCAATGTGGATTTGGTGTGTGTACAGTTATGAGTATGACTACTCACTAAATATTCATTTCATAGAAAATAATAAAATGCCACTCCGACTCAATGGCTCTACAAGCAGAATAGAGGAAATAGAATTTTACAACACTGCGAGGTGGCGTTCTCTCAGATATACAGTAAGAAAGACCTCGAGAGTTGTGTGGCAAATTGGAAATTGAATCCAGGCTGTGATAGAGACAACTTCCAAGCTAGGGAAATGACCTTTCAATATTAATGATGCAGAGAGCTATGACATCATCAGGACCTGATTGGGTCCATGTGATGCGTAGACAGGCCTGTAGAGAATATCAGCTCTCCCCGGCTCCACTCATGCCATATTTATTATAATAAAAATTTATCAAACCAACTGCTCGAAGCGTCACTCAGTGCAGCAGCAGAAATGTGGCAATTCAGCCGGCACTACCTACCATTTTCCACATAGCTGATAATAAGTCAGATGATGTCATTTTTTTTTCTGTCTGTAGCTCGGGCAGAACTGAAGCTCAAACATTTGTTTGCTCATGGCCTGTTTAAAAGGTGCCTCAAACAGTGTATTGTAAAATCAAATTACTTCCACATATAACGAAATGTAATCACCGTCACAGATTTACAGAAGTCTTCCCAAGGCAGTGAAACAATGGAAAAGAGGGGAAGTAATGCTCTTTCTGTGTAGTCGGCCATGACTTGTTTTTGCTGTGCTGCAAAGCACGGGTCATTGAAAGCATAAAATTCTCGCACATCGCAGAAAGAGCAGCGAAGGAAAGCGAATCGCCGACGTTCTGACGCTGATTCTTTCCGATGTGAGGACTTCTGGTGGAGGAGGTTGTCACCAGAATCGTTGTTTATGTGTGCTTTCCATCTTGAACTGTAGTCAGTCACTTTCACCTGACATGGCACTGTGCTGTTTGAATGGATGATGGATAGAGAAAAGTTTTCAGAAGCACCTGACAGCAATAAATGGCATCCCCCTCCTTAAGGGCTTTAAAATTCAAGAAGCATTTTTTGCACAAAAAAAGCTGTTTTGTTTGTTTGTTTTTTGAATAATGAATAGAAGAAGAAGAAGAGCTGATCTACTGATATGCAAAAACCTTTTACGAAGAGAAAAAGCACACAAACTACAAATGCAACGGAAATGGTTATGCATTTAGTGTTGACATTCCTGCCATTTTTGCCAAAACTAACATGGCAAACAGCAGTTTTCATTCCTCCAAGAGTACTTGCAAACCTGAAGGGAATTCAGCGGACGTGTTGAATGTCAGAACACGCATGGATAATTACCCATAAATTATCCAAAATGACAGTTTTTTACCCTGCCTGTAAAAGCAATACCTGCGGGTGAAAACATCAGTGTGAAGAGGTGATAGCACAGGTAAACACGGCAGGGATGTGCTGCGGTTTGGAAACAAACTGGTACTTGGAAGCGTGTGGTTGCTGTGTAGCTGCTTGCTGATAGCTCTAAATAGTGAGATACAATGTTGAAATACTGCTGGACCAGACAGCAATAAACACCCAGTCGTATCCAGGGTCCACCACAGTAAACAATCGCCGGGTATCTGTCAGCTGGATGTCTAATCAATCACCAGGATGTGTCCAATTTAATGCGCTGTCAAGAGAGGTTTATGGATTTCTATTTTGACGCGTCAGTGTTGCCAAGCGGGAATCCCGCACGTCCATTATCAAAATTCTGTAATATATGAGGAAATAAATTCTGGAGTAGCAGAAATCAGAGTGCAAATTTCTTAGAAGGAACGTATTAATTGACTGATTTGGAATGTGAACTGTGCATCACATAAGCGAATGAAACATTTGTTACTTTTTATTCCTTATAGACGGTGCATACTATAGCAGTTTGTGTCAGATGCTGGAGTCAGGAGAAGTTCAGAAATCATACTGATCCATGAAAGAAAAAAACGACTAGTGAAAAGCAACTGCTTGATAACCTCAAAACAAGCACAAAGAAGAGTTGCAGATCTAAATTATTAACATTCGCTTGATAAAGATGAAAAGTAGTATAAATAAAATATTTAAGAAATATGCAGAAGCCCTGGCGTGCCCAATTAAGAACACTACAAACAGCAACTGAGGTAGTCAGACATATGGTGAGGCATTCCTGTATTTTATGTGATCTTAAAATTGTTGAGGATCTGTTTTATTTTGTGCTTATTTGCCCTTTGTACAAAGCAGCTGTGTTTTTTTTAAAAGCAGTCAAAGAATAAAAATTTATATTGGTTATCTATGGACACGATATTTAGAGATCTCTCTTTTTTTTTTTTTTTAAATCAGGGGAGCCAAGACAGAACACATCCATCTATACATCCATTTCCACAACTTCTTAGCAAACTTAATGTCACAGGAGGGTGGCTGGACTCTGTCCCAGCTCTCATATAGCGAGAAGTGCAGTACGTCCTGGTCCAACGTCTCGGGCATGCACTGTATACATTATAATGTCTGCACTGAAAATAAAAAAGGCTGATATGTTATACCCTCTTAGGATTAATCAACATGCTATCTTAGATTAGATTACTTTTCAGAGCTGTGTGCTTAAATCAGATACTTTCAGTTTGGCTCTGTGCTATTTCAGTAGCTAATAAGAGACGGTTTATGCAGACAGGGGGTTGAACCCCTAATTGGCTGTCTGAAAAGTGACATCATTATCACAGGGCCATCAGTAATTGCTGTCTCGCTTGTCCACACCCACAATTAACTTTATGGCCCAGCACTCACCTCAGCACCTCATTAGTTTGCTGGTGCTACAGTTCAAGTGTTCGCTATCTATCTATCTATCTATCTATCTATCTATCTATCTATCTATCTATCTATCTATCTATCTATCTATCTATCTATCTATCTATCTATCTATCTATCTATCTATCTATCTATCTATCTATCTATCTATCTATCTATCGGGACTCAAGAGGTAAAGCAAGTCATCCACCAATCAGAAGGTTGGTGGCTCGATCCCTGACTCCCCCAGAATGTTAAAAAGCACTTAGTCACAGATAAAAGCGCTGTGTTATTGGATTGGATGAATGTGTTCAAGTGATCTGATTGATTTTGTGTTACAAAAGTGCACATTGCAGTATAACGTGATCAAATATTTCTTTAATGCAGTGACATAACAGTCCCATCCATATTTTAGTCACTCAAAACTAAGGGAAATAAACACTTTGATTATTATTCTGATAAAAGAAAAAACATATATTACACAAAACACACTTCCTTCAAGAGTGCACTGTGAAAATGTCTTGTGGACAGGATGAGCTGCCTTCATCTAATTATTTAATAATTATTTCAAGCAGCTCAGTGTGTGATTGTGTCAGTTTGAAATTAACATATTTACTCTGGGTTGTTTCTTTAATTTTTTGGGTCAGTTTGTCCACTTCTTGGCAATATTAGCAGATATTTGGCAGAACTTGGTGGATCTGGAATGCCATGGCACACAGTGTCACTACCCCACCCCCAAAGCCTTGGGAACTAATGTGTGTGCCTTTAGCTTATGTTTAAATATCTGTTTACTTGGCTGTGAAAACAAGTTTCAAATTTTTTGTTGTCCAATGTCTCATAAAGCCACAAAGAAAAAATAAGAACAAATTGTGCTTTGCTTGCAGTGGCTTTACTTCTCCTTTGCTATGGGACCCATAGATCACATTGCTATGAAAATAGCACAAATACATCCAAAAGCATTATTGCTATGTCCTTGCTTCTGACTGGATTGAAAACAATCAGATTGAACAGTTTAATTCATTTGCTAGCATCTGTGGTATTTCTAATCTGTGCTACGTCTTCAACTGTAAACACCATTCCGAACACAGTTATTATTTTTCTTGATGTTTCAGTAATGGAGCTTTCATCGAAAATTCTTGTAATTACACTTTAATATGTACATGTAAGAACCTAAGAGAAAGAGAATGACTTATGTCCAGAAAAGGATCCCACCCTGTCAGTTTGAGTGACACAGCTGAAATGCACTCTGTAGCGGCACATCAACAGCGGGACAAAGCCCATGGCGGAGAAAACTAATCCGAGGGTTAAACCACTGTTGACTATTGCACTGACGCGTCTTTGAAGAAAGACAAAGACAAGACAAAGCGATAATGAAAGACGCGTCACATTGCAGTTTCATCTGGGGAAGAACTGTAGCTGCTCCATTTAACATACCAAGGTTATCTAGTGACAGCAGCCAAGCTTGGAAAAAAAATACAACAAGCCTGTGACAAATATAATGCAGCCTATCCAAAAAATGTGTCATCTCTTAAGTATAATGAAACCATTAGGCATGAAGCATGAAGAGATGAGAATAACAAGTGCAACGGGAAGAATGACCCAGCTGTGTTTTATAAAGAATCCGAGAGTGGGGAATGGGTTTGGAGGAGCAGAATAAAAGGGAAACAGAAAGGGGGGGAATGGACCTAGTTAAGAAGAAGCAATGATCAAAGCACAGGAATATGGAAGAAGTCCTCGGCCAGTCTCAGTGTTGCAGCATCAGGAAAGCACGTTGCACGTATGTCAGGGAGCTTTGCCCTGCTACAGTTGGCACCTTCAACCAATTTCTCGGTGATTTCTCGACTTATTTTCACAGATTGTGGTAAATGTTTCACACATTATTGGAGGGAATACGGCCACAAGTAGGACTTCCTTATAAAAAATTTATCCCGACAGATGTGCGCTTCTGGCTTTCCCCTGCTATGTAATTCAACAGCCAACAGAATTGATTGTAAAGCTATCTGTGCTCAAGTGCATCAAAAGCTGCCTTGCACCTGGTCGTATTGGAACAATACGCTGACTCTGACAAAAAACAAAATCACGGCTGGCAACGAGCCATTAACATCAATATAATTGAGTCCTTTTATTATGTCGCAGTGTGTATGCAAAACATTCACTGGAGTGGAATTATGCATACATGCAATTTTAAATAGCGTTTGGAATGAAGAAAATGTCCTGCTTGTGAGGAAAATTGAGCAGTGGGCAGTTAGAAACAGATATTTTTCTCAGGGCTTGATGGAGCTCAAAAACAGAACTAAACTAAGAGGAATATTTGTCGCACCAAATTAAGACCTCTATTTAACCGTGCCTCCTCGGCTTTTACCTTCTTTCGTGTCTGTTTTTCTCGGTTGATTTGGTTCAATTGTCGGATGATGACAGTTGACTTTTTCAAAGCTGTTTGTAATGGTGCGCATCAGAAAAAGCATTTCTCATTGCTCATTATTTTTAAAAAAAAAATAACCTTCACCAAGGAGGTTATGTTTTTTTAAAAAGATCTTTTTTTTTTGTAGCATTTTTGCCTTTCACTGTTTAGCAGTGAAAATAGGAAACTAGACACACAGCAAGGGGCTGCAGGTCAGACTCAAACCCAGCTCACTGCCCTCCATCCATCTAACATGTGATCGCCTGCTCACCCACTGAGCTAAAGTGGCACCTAGAAGGTTATGGTTTTTGCATGCATGTCATTCTGTCTGTAAACACGATAGCTGAAAAAGCCTTGAATGTGTTTTGATTAAATTTTGTAGGCGTGTAGAGTGGGGTCATGTTAACAGGCTCCTAAAATTTGGCTAACATGCACCAAGGTCTTCATAGTCAGCTTAGTGCTTTATTGGTCAGCAATGGACAAAAAGCCTTATAACTTTAAAACTATGACTCCTACAAGTGTGGTTGGTGTGTATTGTTGACATATAGAAAGTACCACATAAAGATTTTAAATATGACGTCACACCTGACCTCTGACCTCTCCTTCAAGGTCAATAGAATGATCTCAAGGTTAAAGTGATAATAATGTTATATAGATCTCTTTAAAACTATGTTTAGACCTCTGACCTCTTTTTTAAAATCAAATAAAGTCAAACTTTCATTAAATGCAATTTATTTTTGAGAGAAGTGATGCTTTAAATTCCACTGCCTTTACTGATATATGGGAATATATGGGGATTCTAAATATCACATTATAGTTTGCCTATAGTTTTTCTTCTAAGTTGATCTCAGAGTGTGTTATTTTTACTGCACTACAAACTTTTTAATGTTTAAAACAAACAAAGAAAACAAAATGAATCTATGCAAAAAATACAAGACTGTTCTCTTTAAAGTAAAGTAAAAGTAAATCTCTGAGCGCTTTGTGTTATACATGTTTTAGGAAATGGAGCCAAATAGGATTGAGTACAATTATCTAAAGTCCATCCATCCATCTTCTTCTGCTCATCTACTTCAGGGTCATAGCTTGGCTGGAGCCTATCGTAGCTGTGATAGGGCAGAGGCGGGGTACAGTCCAGACAGATCACCAAAATATCACATAGCTAACACAGAAAGGTCCCATCCAGCTGATGGATTAGACCCCAGAGCCTGCTTGCTGTGTGGCAATGGCACTAACCTCTACACGACCAGTTATCTACAAATTAAACAAATATTGGTTGTGTATGTATTTAAGTCAGCTGAATAGTTTTAGTCCTGCTTAAATCATTTCACTGTGTCGTGAGTCAAAACATGCAGAATAGTTCATCTAATCAAGGATCGGCCTCAGCATGAGTGTTTTCCCCTCTGCCAGTTT
Organism: Oreochromis niloticus; assembly: GCF_001858045.2. NCBI lineage: Eukaryota > Metazoa > Chordata > Actinopteri > Cichliformes > Cichlidae > Oreochromis > Oreochromis niloticus. Next base: position 29,103,103 of record NC_031966.2, on the reverse strand, counting down.
GGTGATTTGAACTTGATTTGAGCAGTGATAGGTGGATGTGACTGACTCATTGGTGAACAATTTGTGACGAGTCATTAGCCAATGATCTTGGTAATCCTCCTTCTGACTCTTAGAATGAGCATAAATTGCAAAATGGACGTAATGTTCTGTTTCAATGAGAGACTGAACCCATTACGCCATCACACAACAAAAGAGCCTAGGGCGTTTTTCCCACATAAACCTCTATACAACCAGAAGTCATTTTGGAGGAGTAGGAGGAGTCGCCCGCCATCCTCATAATGATTTAAAGACCTTAGCTCTACAGCTGTTCTGCACCACTTCACTTTTCAGACCTACGTCATGAGTGTGTGTGCTGTAAAATGTCTGTAAAGAACTTGAGTGAAAGGAAGTTGCAACTATTTGTGAACATGGAGAAAATAAACAGCATGTCAGCAGAAGACAAGCAGGGATGGGTTGCGGTGTGGCGATCAAAAGACAAAACACACAGAATGATGCGGAAGATGGAAAAGGACGCTCGCAGGGTTCGGTTCTTCCCTTGTTATGTTGCAAGTTGCCGCATCAGATGTGAGCATTAGGTGGTCAAGGACGTCCAGTGATTTCTAGCATTTTGCTACCGCAGTGTACACTTCCAATAAGAGTGATTATTTATTTCCACAGTGCATTTTGTTGGTACTCGCACTTTACATGGCTCAGTTTGTGCAGTGCTATGTAACTATTCTTCTTTCATAGTTACTGTAATAGTGGATTACATTGCACAACCACTCCTCTGCTCTATTTCTATACACAGTAGAATGTAAAACAACCTGGAAAACTAAAAGAGCTGGACCATCATGGTTTACACACTGTTAAAGGATGGTAGTAATTTAGCTAATTACTACCATTTAGCTATTCATTGACACAAAAACTTCACTTTTAATCAACTTAAATGAACTAGAAAAGAAACAGCATTTTGCAGGTTTGTTACGGTGGCCCTGAGAGGCCAAACGGACTGCAACTTAAGAAAGCACCAGCAATAAGAAAAACGCTGCAAAAGCACACAAAGCACAACGGAAATAGGAAAAACGACAACGGAAATAGGAAAAAACAGATTTCCAAAAGCACAAGGGAAGTGTTTCTGGGGAGACAATAACCCAACGGACCAGTTGCAGGCACCAAAATATGGCAAGAATTGCGCTGGGAAACACTTAAAAGAAGTGGAGGATCTATCGGTTTTGTGAGGAAAGAAAAGATGAGCGGTAAGTGTGTTAGCCTAAATATTAGCCTAAAAATCCATCATCAGTATTATATGAATCATGATCAAACATGCCTACCATGTCTTGGGTTCCTGCAACTGGTCCATCGGGTTATTGTCTCCCCAAACACAATTCCCTTGTGTTTTTTCCAATTTCTGTTTTCGTTTTTCCCATTTCTGTTTTGTTTTTTCCTATTTCCATTGTCATTTTTCCTATTTGCATTGTCGTTTTTCCTATTTCCGTTGTGTTTTGTGTGCTTTTGCAGAGTTTTTCTTATTGCTGGTGTTTTCTTAAGTTGCAGTCCGTTTGGCCTCTCAGGGCCACTGTAGGTTATCTGTGTTTTGCTGCTGTTTTGGGGAAATGCAAGTTAAGACATGAGAACTTAAAGTGGACATGAAACACTGCATTTATTAAGGCTAATTTACACCTTGGATTACTAATCCAAGGTGTCCTGTTTGTACTGTCTACAAAGCTACACACATGCTTAAATCCAGCTTCATAGAAAGTGTTAAATCTATGACGGCTCCATGATGTAAATTAGCCTTAATACATGTAGTGTTTTGCGTCCACTTTAAACGACTGAGAAACTGAGAAAAACAGCATCTTGTTTTTATGCTTCTGCTGCCTGCCCGAAAATCATCATGTATGCTTGTTAAATTGATTGATGGCTTTGATGTGCTTTCAGCTTAATTTGTGTTTTGCATTCCATTAACATTCATTCATATTTGTAAAGCACACTGCCATTGTATCAATTACCTTTAACGGCTCTGGTGGCAGCACCTTTAATATATGTTTGTGCAAGTTAGCATGGAGTGCTGTGAAGGCTGATAGTCTGACTCATTGCATTTTCAATAATAAATGTCCTTCGCTCGTCAGCAGATGTCGTTCTGTATAGATAAATGAGCCATTTCTTAATCCCTTAATGACTACAGTTTCTTAAGTAATTTAATTATTTCAGCAAATTTGTCCTTTCATGCTGTATAAACTTTCAAACTTAACAAAATATTGGGATAGTTTCGAAAACTCAAAGTATGACATCAGTTTTATCTTCTCAGGGAGAGACATTATCAGTGGGTGGTGATTCAAGATCGGCCTCAGCTGCTGCAAATCCAAGTTTTATGACCAGCACGTATAGCATCATTAGTATTGTTTCCACCCTGTGAGTCTGTCAGTGTGCGTCATCGTGGCAAAACACACTCCTGGAGAAACATACTGTAGGACATGAGCATTGCAATCACGCAGGATGCAGACATGAAATGTTACAGCAATGCAGTTCAGACCACAATGAAGATGGTGGGGTGTAATCTATAAGTATGGAGTAAAGGGCAGTCGAAGTGGGAGGGTCAAGGGGCCATTGAACATAAGAGACATAATAATCTACTTGCAGTATCACAGAGTTGAACAGTTAGAGGAACGATGGGCAGGCGCGCACTGGAGTTTTTGAGCATATGCATGACCTTAAAGCACAATTAACCTCTCAGCCTGATGCTTTGAGAAACCGAATGCGCTAACTGACTCTTTTACACTTATGACACTCGGTGGCCTCTTTGCAGCTCCTGATTTTGATGCTTGATGTTCATAAATGTTCCGCTCCCCAGCTTTGAGAATAAAGTTGTCAGACAGGTTTCCAGGCTTAATTCTTTCTGTGCAGTTTGTATCATCGTTTAAGTGTGTGAGCGGTTTGTCACAATATAATTTGATTTCCTCTCACAGCGCACAGACCTGTCATGTTTAATTCATGCTGGGGAGTGATTCCAAGGTGCAGATGTGACATGTTACTTTAACATCATCTGATAATTAGAGCCCGCTGTGCTCTATTCTGATACGGGAAGGCGATTGCTATCAATCAGTGCCCCCGGGATCTTACCAGATCCTACCGTCATGATGTTCATTCTCTTTCCGTTGAGATCGACTTTACACCCAGGCTGGAAATGCTGTTTACTTTCACTGTAGTGTGGTCAGAGTGGGGACTACGCAGTTAGCACAAGTGTCTCAGGGCCTCATAGTTAACATTAGGTCAGGCTCTTGCTGATTGGAATTGATTTTCCCTTTTCTGGTTGTGTTTCTGTGGACTTCAATTTAATCATGTCTGTGCAAATGAAGCTAAATGCACCTTCTCTATGTGTGGTTGCCCACAAACCATTCATGTATTAATTATAGTGCAGGGCTATTAACCATGGATAGCGGTATTGTAAACAATTCTGACTTAATAATAAATGAGTAACCATTGAGTAAACTGAGGTTTTAGGCTTTTAATAAACCTTCAAGCCTTATGTATGTACTTTCACAGTGCAAAACCCCTTCCATCTAAAAACATTATATTTTTATTTTTTAAATACAATCTATTTTACATTCTGTCATTTCAGATTATATTTTTAGATGCTCAACACTAATTGTGAAAACAAGACTGGGCCAAATCTTTGACACAGGTTTGCTCATTGATAGGCTTACACAGTGTTCTTCCTCTGACCTTCCTCTCTGCACTGCACTAAGATGCAAATTTGTTAAAGGCAGAGTGGACAGGAATGTTGAGCAGCAGAAGACCAAGAGTTCAAATACAGATATGATAGCCAGAGGTATGAGTGGGAGAAGGCAATATCATTGTCAGCACTTGTGCTAACAGTGTTGAAACAACGTGTTAATCTGCCAGTGGATTCAGCTAATCAGTTACATTCACAAGTGTGGGACAAAAGAGTGTGATTAAAGTATTAGGTGATTGGTAAGAGAGGTGTGGATTTTCTATTGTCGACAAAGAAAAGATATGGACTTTTTTTTTTTTTTACAGTGAAAACCACACGGCTTACGTAAAGGCGAAAATATATCAGTGGATTTTCAATCAACACAACATGGTGTGTTGTGAAATCTGTCAGGAGCCTGGCATGAATGTGCTATATGAAAGCAATGAATGTGAAAAGAAACTGCTACTTTTTCCCTTTACTCTCTGCTCCTGTGTGTGTTGCTGTATGTGTGGAGAGTAACAGAAGAAGCTTTCCTGTCTCATACATAGTTGGACACCAAATAATACCATGTCTGCTACTGTGACTTCTAATTCTGAGAGTAGTTTAAAGTTATATTAAAACTTTTCTCAGCTAAAAATTTCCAATCATTGTCAATCAAGCTCTCTTCTACTGCAAATCACAGTGTGTGGGTTAGCAGTTTCTTAATGAAATATCCACGGCTTTCCCCGAGAAAGACATTGTTTGGATGGGAGCAAATGTTACTCTAAAGCATATACACATACAGTACACTATATTTGTCTGTGAAGGTTCTCAGTCATCCAGGTCATCGTAGTCAAAGGAGTTTGCAAAGAAAAGCGTCTGGACTTCTTTAAGTTGCTTGAAGACGTTTCACCTCTCATCCGAGAAGCTTCTTCAGTTCTAAGGTCAAATGGCCGAGAGTCCCAGATTTAAACCCAGTGGGAGTATCCCCCCAAGAAGGGACAAAGGACCCCCTGGTGATCCTCTAATCACATGCGCCAAGGTGTGAAAGCGGGTGTGGGACCTAATCAGCCAGGGTTTCGGGTGAGCTCATTGTGAAACCTGGCCCCACCTTGGGGCACCTTAAGGATAAAGGTCACTCTTTTGAGGATGCCAATGTTCACATTTTGGACAGAGAGGACAGATGGTTTGAAAGAGGAGTGAAAGAGGCCATCTATGTCCACTGTGAGCGACCATCTTTGAACAGAGGCGGTGGTTTACGACACCAACTGTCTGCCATCTATAATCCAGTTTTGAGTTCCCTCCCCAGACGCCTTAACGCCCACTCACATCCTGGGCCATCTGACCTCAGGAATTCACATGACAAGGTGGGGCCAGGTTTCACAATGAGCTCACCCGAAACCCTGGCTGATTAGGTCCCACACCCGCTTTCACACCTTGGCGCATGTGATTAGAGGATCACCAGGGGGTCCTTTGTCCCTCCTTGGGGGGATACTCCCACTGGGTTTAAATCTGGGACTCTCGGCCATTTGACCTTAGAACTGAAGAAGCTTCTCGGATGAGAGGTGAAACGTCTTCAAGCAACTTAAAGAAGTCCAGACGCTTTTCTTTGCAAGCTCCTTTGAGTACACTATATTGCCAAAAGTATTCATTCACGCATCCAAACGATTGATTCTAGGTGTTCTAATCACATTCATGGCTACAGGTAGGGATGGGTACCGGTATCCGGTGCCATCTGACATAAACGGTAGTAACCAGACCGAAAAGCAGCGCACATTTTGGTGCTTTATTTTGGTGCTTTTTTTTCCTGAGATGTCATACACTTTGGATTCCAGCCAATCATTTTACCTTTGCGAGCATAGTAGGTGGACCCAGGTACGTACGTTCTTTTAGAGCAGAGCTACAGATTCAAAATGCCCAAAGCAAAGCGGTCAAAGTCTGGCTGTACTTCACAGCAAAAGATGCAAACTCAGCAGCCTGCAACAAGTGCTTTAAGGTGATACTGTGCAAAGGAGGTAACTCCTCGAATCTGATGAAACACCTGGCGACCCATAAAGCCGAGAAATGCGCCGTATTTGATAGCTTGCTGCGAGACCTCACACCGTGCACATCTACTGCGGGTGGGTTGCCTGTTATCGGACCCGGAGTTAGCAACATCCTCCAAAAACCCGAAGAGTAGAGTCCTGGCCCCTAGCCCTGTCAGTGTAGCAGAAATGATGAGGATGATGATGGCAGCAGCAGCCATTCTTCTCTGCGTGAGTAGCTTAATGTTGTTCGTGTGTAATTTACGTTGAGTACGCTAACCACGTTATTAAATTAATGCATGTAAGGTGAACTAGCAAACACCGTCGTAGTTACATGCGGCTGTCTTCCTGTTTGATGGCAGATACTCCCTTCACCCTGGCCAAAAAGGCTAAAATGACCAAGTGGAAAACAGCTAAACATGAGAAGTTTTAGGACAAAGTTTGTGATTTTTCCATTGTTTAAGCACTGCTTACAGCCAAGAGTGATGCCATAAATCCCCTCTAGCTGCAGAAAAGGCTAACATTGTTATCTTTTTACAAAAAACCAGCTGAACATGAGAGGTTTTTGGACAAAGTGTGTGTTCTCCATTCTTTAAGCACCGGTTTGAGCACCGTTTAAGCACAGGCACCATTTCAAAAGTACCGGTTTGGTACTGGTTACAGGTGTATAAAATCCAGGGCCTAGGCATGCGGACTGTTGTTACAAACATTTGTGAAAGAATGGGTGGCGGTCAGGAGCTCAATGAATTCCAGCATAGTGATGGACGACTCTGGGGGCGGTGGTTGCCAGGAGAGCAGCACTTGCCTGAGTAGGTGTGCCAAGTGTAAAGTTTGGTGGATGTGGGATTATGGTGTGGGGTTGTTAATCAGAAGCTGAGCTCAGCACTTTAGTTCCAGTAAACTCTTAATTAAGGAACTCCTAATGCTTTAGCATACCAAGACATTTTGGACAATTTTATACTCCCAACTTTGTGGGAACAATTTGGGGATGACCCCTTCCTGTTGCAATATGACTGTGGATCAGTGCAAAAAGCAAGGTCCATAAAGACGATGAGTGAGTTTGGTATGGAAGAACTTGACTGGCCTGCACAGAGTCCTGACTACAACCTGACAGAACACCTTTGGGATGAATCAGAGACTGTGAGCCAGGCCTTCTCATCCAACATCAGTGTCTGATCTCACAAATTTCTTTCTTGAAGAATGGTCAAAAACACTCCTAAGCTTTGTGGAAAGCCTTCCCAGAAGAGTTGAAATTGTTATAGAAGGAGTGGGATGACATCAAATTAAACCCTATGGATTAAAAATTAAAAATTAATTATTATTAATTATTAATTATTCAAAAATTAAAAATTAAATTCATATCTGTGTGAATGAAACCTGTGTGAGAGATGAGCTTTATAACTTGCTGATAACAAGGCAGCATTCAGTGATATATATTTATATCTTCGTGTATCTGCATCAATTTTATGCAGATTGGTGCACCTCTGCTCATCTTTACTTCTGAGAAACTCTCTGTGCCTCTCTAAGTTGCTCTTTTTATACCCAATTATGCCAAATAACACAACCAGTTGCACAATGTTCCTTTAGCTTTTTCTTTTTAGTACCACTTACTTTCCCAGCCTTTTGGTGCCCACGTTGCTGCCATTATATTTGACATGATATTATTTTTCTATCAAATTGATTTTCTGACTTTAAACATTTGAGATGGTTTTGATGTTCTATTGTGAAGATTTTGTGGTTTATGAGATTTTCACATCATTGCATCCTGATCTTATTTACATTGTGAACAGCATCCCAATGCTGCATTGTCAGCAGAAGTAAATGTAGTTCCTTGAAGAATATTTCAACCACCTAATTTTATGCAACGCTAACTGAACCTTGGGCTATATAATTTGTAATAATAAAATAATATTAGTTGATAGGACTATAAACTTAATTTCAGTCTAATTTTTAATTCTAATAAAGGAATCACAACTCACAATAATGTCTATTGAAAGCATCAGTAGACTTTTTTTTAATTCAACGAAGTGTAAGCAGATGTTTTTATGAGTTGTCCTGGCTGATTTCCATCCTCTACACTGACAGTTCAATGCTTATCCTGTCTTTATATTATACACTACACAATCATCATCAGCTTAGCTTTAAATTCGTCTCTACTACCCTTTAGTATAAGTACAGATATTTGTTTAAAAATGTAGGGAATAAAAGTAAAAGGTTGACAAAAAAATACTCAAAGTACAGATACCTGAAAATTCTAGTATTTGTACTTACTTAAATTTTCCTGCCTCTGACTGTCAATGATAGATGGACGTTTTGTCAGCTAATGCACAACAGGTCATGGTGCAGTACTGTTGCACAATTTTTTTATTTGCCTCCAAACACTGCATCATAAAAACTGCTAGTGCAAACATCTCACCAAAAATCATCTTGATGGCGAATCATCCATCATGATTTGACGCAAGGTTATTGTACAAGGCCACTGAATTTGTTTATGATGGTGCACTGAGAGCAAGTTCATGTCAACTGTACTTCATGCCTCCTACTTGGAGGTTGTAAATGCATATGCAATGGGCTGTGATCATCCTGCAAGTACTTGAGGACATGATAGCATCTTCAGTCGTGCCATTCACACTAATGTGCTGGGTTATAGGAAGTGAACGACTGGCCACAGATACGTGAACCCATTTGAACTTAAAAAGACACAACACAGGTGAGGAACCGCTAAAGCAATCACGCAAACAAGTAAAACATTAGGAGGCTTTTCTTCCGTTTTCATTTCTTGGTGCCTCACAAACAACTCGAGCGTTTTATTATAATGTTCTGGCCTAACAAAGCTGAGATTGGGATTTATTTTCTTTCCCATTATCTGCCTCTTGATAACAACAAGGTAAATTATTTGGTGATTATGGCGGACGGGGATGCACTGAGTCAATCAGTTTCCAAATGGAAACTGGATGGAACAAACACAAATTTAATATGGGGAATCTGTCTCCAGGGACTCAGGCGATAGATAGACGCATGGCCAGATTCTCAGCGCGTGAGATGATTTTAATTCACACAGCCCGCCCAGTGGACGGCACCAGCCAATTCAGCGGATAGTAAAAACAGCAGAGGTTAAAGCTATACTGAGGACCAATATAGCTGGGGAGAATTTTCATTAAAAAGGCAACGGAAAACGAACGAGTTTGCATGGAGCCTGGCTATAATCATGGCTGAAATTCCCTCACAAAGCCTTCATCACAACGCTCTGCTGATTTTGATGAATTTCAATCCACATAACTTGAACCCCTGATGCACCAACAGCCCCCTGTGCACAAACACACACGAGTATTGTATGCACAATCGTGTGTGCACAAAAGAGAAAAAGAAAAACAGACTTAAACTCGATGCCTTGAGAATGAATCCAAGCATCTATACTTGCAGTTTCATCACCACTTCTTGTGCGGCATTTCACCGTCACCTGCAGGGACCCTGTTCTCCAGGACACAATACCGTCTGTCTCATATCATAGCTTTTTAATAACAGATAGGGATCTGGGATCTCTGCACGGTTACGTGATAAGTTTTCACTATTAGCATGTTCTTGGGTGAAACCTTCTCTTTCACCCGTTCTTCTAAACCCTTCTGAGGAGCTGGCACGCCATAACTCATCCAGGCACCCATGCTTTGCAGCCAAGCCCCGGAGCTTTCTCGGAGGAGATTAAAGAAGAAAATTCTGAACGCATGGGGAAACATTTGCCATGCTGAACACTTGTCTTCGCTGTCACAAAAACACACACACACACACACACACACACACACACACACACACACACACACACACACACACATACAGATGTGAAGGTAGAGGAAAGTGATCATAGGTACACAAATGCAAACAATGCAAAGCTCTATAGTAATCACTCTGGTTGTCACTGTTGTTATTGTTGTTGTTTTTTTTTTTCATGAAAGTCACACAGAACTCAGTTTTCTAAACCTGGTTCTACTCCTACTTTTTCTCATCGACTGCCGATGTAGAGACTGCTAAATTAAATCTAGCCTGTTGAGAACAGGGCTATTTTTACCAGCATCATGAGACTGAGAGTCAATCCAAGCTGGAGCTGCCTATAAAGAGGAGAGGCAATCTTGGTTTTGAATGGGTCTGAACGCTCAATCAGCAATACAGTGCACTCCAAAGGAAATAAGGCATCTACTTCAATTCTGACATTGATTTCTTTCTCTTCCCTCTCAAACATTGTCTTCATGATCACAGCCAGTCACATAACTCCGCATTACGCTCACAAAGGAGAGCGTCTGTGATGTTTTGCTGAGATCAAACATCGGCGCCACCCTTGCACGCACATTTATCTCATGAAATGCAGATTCTGACGCACGGCCCCAGCTCAGACGCAGCCTCGGCGCGATTATCATTAAGAAAAAAAAAAAAGCTCTAATGACTGGGCACAGCTTAAAGCAGTAACTGCACAAACCAATGTAATAATGCATCAAACCACAAGAGGGGGAGGCACCACCTGTTTTTATTCCCAATAGCCGAACAGTCAGAGCAGGTCTGGATGACAAGCTTAATTTAAAATGCACTGCAATAATGGCTCACGCACTGTGTCATCCTGTTTGAGAGAAAATTTGCAGCTTGGATATCAAAAAAAAGGGGGTGTGGGGGTGTTCTGGACAAATTACATGCAGGAACACCTGAGAACAGAGACGCAAATCAACTCAGGCCTGAACCAGCCCGTTTTTACAACCTCTATAAACCCCTGAGGCAGCCTGTGATATGCTCCACTGGCTGCAATCTATTACATAAATATGCTCAAATTTTACATGCATGTCTACTATCTGCCCGAATCTCTATTTTGCAGCAGTAATTTAGATTTGTATCACAGACTGACAAATAAGAAGAAAAAAAAATGGGGGTGGCGGGGAGATCATGATGTGCAGTGTTATCCCTTGACCAGTAGGTGGAAATGCATGCATATTAAGTGACTGAGTGAGTGCCAAGAGGTTTTGCTGCAGTGCCATCTTCCTCTGGTGGATAATGCTCATCCACGGGACCCTGTGTGTACATGTTTAAGCTGCTAAAATGGGTGTCAGAGAAGAGGAAATCTGTCCTGAGTCGTATTTTATGGCGGCTGAACACTGACTGAACCCGGTGCCAACTAGGATGGGATCCAGCTCCACTGCGATCATAGTTGGATAAGGGGACAAGAAAATGGATCATTGGTTGAAGGCATGAATGGATGGACCTTTTGTGATCCCATCCTTCAACAGTAATGCCCATCCTGGAAAATATTCCGTATTCATAAACTCTGAATGGGAGTTACAAATACACACAAAATCTTTCACTGAGCACTCATGGCCCACCCATGACCCCATCCATCTTTGAACTTGGCCTTCACTTCGATCTTTACACACCTGTAAACTTTAGTGTCTGTATTTTGAAATTATTACATCATCTAGAGCTGTCCACAGGCAGGAATATAAACAACTGCCAAGGAGCTTCAAGAAAAAAAATAGCCTTTTTGGTGGAAGGTCCTGCCTTACAGAGTCACAGGGTGAAAATGATGCCAGCTTTGCTATCATGGGCTGGCGAGAAAGACAGTTACGCGTCGGGTATAAACCCGGTCTCTCTGGTGTTAAAAAAAAAAATCTTTTATTGATTCCTCCTTCTTTGCAGGCTTAGTGCTTGTCCGTATCTCCACGGTGAAATCACTGAACTCCACAGAGGATTATGTATAAAGCGGTGACTGCAAGTCCCGTGTGCACTAAGGCAGTCTCTACTTCTATAAAGACAGGTAGGGAAGAGATGTTATCTGGAATGACACTGTGTTTGATATGTTCATCTTTGATCCACGGGCTGACACGCAGGAGCGGGAATGTTCGGATCAATGCTTTTCTAGAGGACGTTCGCAGGATTCGAGGGCTAGCGTGTAACTTTAGAGCGGTATATGTAAAATCTAATGAAATAAACTTGACCATGCTCTCTATCTGCATCAGCACCTATTCAAATTATTCATTAAGTTTTACAGCCAGAAGGGAAAAAAATTCTGCGCAGCCCCCAGTTGATTGGAACGACTGCGTTGGTGCCTGTGTATTACTCATAAATATAGCAATAAAGTATAGATCAACAAAGGGGCGGGGTGGGTAGGTGGGGGGCATGCCACAGAGTTATTTGCAGACCTGCAGGCGATGTGTGCCGCATACTGATAATGCTGGAACCCCACAGACACCGTGTGAATGCTAAGATGCTACAGAGAGGTGAGACAACTCTTTGCGGAGATGGCGAGCTCTAATTCAAAAATCCCTCGAGGGTGATGAAGGATCAATACGGGGTTCGTCTTTTTTTATTGTTTTCGTTCTCTCCCGCCACCCCCCGAAACTATTTTGAGCCTTTTGACTTTTGTTTGTTTGTGTAAAGCCGAGTGACGTGCCTCTTCTCTTTTCAAACAGTCATCAAACGAGCAACTGCGCACAGGCATTTTACACCCTCGAATAAAACCACTTTCATGACTGTCGAGAAAAAGAAAGAAAACACAACATAAATGCCCTCCCTTAAGCCTGGAGAAAAGACTAATTATGCCATTAGAAACTTAAAATCACATCAAAAAGGAAGTTCTTAACTTCAGCGGTGCAGTTTGGCGCTCAGCATGGGGAAGCGGGAACGGGGATGGCAGGAAGACAAACTGCAGTTTCATACTTTGATTGCAGTTTGCAAGAAAAATGTGTAACCAAGTGTTGTGCACGCTACTCTGCAGCATAACCGATTATCCACATCCAACAAATTTTGGCAGACATTTTTAGTAGAAATCTGTTTTTTTTATTTATATCACTCACTCACTGTGCTATCACTGGGTGTTCAGGAACCAGGATGGGAACAGAGGAACCAGTCATTGAGGAAAAAGCAATCACAAGTTCTCCACTGGTGGCCTTGTTGACACGGTTGTCATGAAAAAAGTTGCTTTGAGACGTTGTTTGATACAATAATTTTTCTTTAGCAAACATTTTCGTTCTGGCTTTGGTCCTAAAAAATGTCAAATCTCTAATCCGAACCTTACTTAATTCGTCCCTTTTACTGGAATGACTCCATTTCCAGAGGGAGCTCTGACACAGACTGGCATACTGCTGTCCCTCACAAAACAACGCATCTTTGTGGCTCAGTTTTCATCCTCTTATTTAAAATCCAATTATGAGAGGCAATGTTTGCTGTGGCTGTGACAGGTCATAAATGGGCAAAAACTATTCCAGAGATTTGATGATTGCGCATGAAGCAAAAATAATAAAAAATAAAAATGATGTTTTCACAGTGAGCTATTGTTTTCCTGTTTGTGTCTGGGTTTTTTCCTTTTTTCCTCTCTCTGTGCACTGAAGTAGGAGGAGAAGACCTGAAATGACTGCAGTGTCATTGTTAGTCTAGTGGCATCTGGCAAGTATAGTTTGCAAGATTCACTATGTTTTTATTGTGCTGCTGCACTTTGAGGTGAGAATAGTGGCGAAATTATTTTTCTAATGCTTACAAAGAGCTCTGATACTACACGCTAAACTCTTATTTGCATTTCAAATCTGCTCAAATGCAACGTCAATATCCCAAAATAACATCTTGCCCTCTTGTGGTCTTAATAACAGTGCAAAAGAAAATCTAAGAGGACACTATTGCAGCACACGATCCCTGCTTTCTCCCAAAATATTAAAGCTTCATCTGTTTTATGCAACAGCAGTGCTATAGTTTAGATTTGTCAAGTTTCAGGCACAGAAATACCTCAGTTCACTTTGAAATTGCAGCTAGGGTACCTTTATTGTCTTGGTTTAAAGAAAGCGAGGGACGAATTGTGCTCATGACTGAATAAAGCCTTCATTGGGTGTCACTGCTCTCCTATGCTACCGCAATGTGTTCAGGCATCCATCCTCCCCATACAGCCATGTGACAATGGAGGGTTTGCTTCTCCTTTGCAGTCCCTATTTTTGAGTGACTCACGATATCAAAGCTGTGATTATGCAAGCAAGATCCAGTGTGGATCCTTGATTAAATCTTGAGCACCCACCATAAGACCACACAAAATATTATGCTTGTCTGCACATGAAATTGGTCGGGTATGACTCACTATTTGCCATGGTTTTCTGTGAGTCTGTGAGGCAAGTAATCAAATAAATCAATACACAATTTTGGGTAAATCAAATACTGCCATTATGGAAATGTGCCACTTCATATGTGCATGTGAATGCTTTCTTTTTTTCCCACTGTCCAGTCGCATCCCACAGCCCTTCTTGAATCGCACAGAGGTGTTTCCAGGCTATGTGGGAGGTGTAATCCCTCCGTGTTTGCTCGAAGACTGCCGTAGGTCTCCGTCAACTTAGAAATGTCTAACACGTGTTTGCTGACGGGTGTTGGTGACGTATTTCGATCACATTTGACCCTTTTTAAACCAATAAATAACAGCTTTTCCAGTGAAGACAATCTAAACTGGATTAAAGCTCAAGCTTTGATAGAGAAGACATGCAAAAGAATGGGAAAGTACCGAGCTCCCTTTTTTTAAATATCTAGTTAAAAATAATTTAATTAAACATTTTGCCTGCAGGGGGCAGCACAAGGGGAGGGGTTATGGTTTGTGTTGACCAGAGTGTACCCTGCCTTGTAACTGGTGTCTGCTGGTGCAGGCTCCCCTGTGACCTTAAACCGGATAAGCAGTAAACACAATGAACAGAGGAGCAAATTCATTCATTTTATCTGATTTAAATGGGACAGACACTTAACAATGCAAGGTAAAGACCCCACAATAATAGAGCGACCTCCTGTGAGCAAGGGCTAGAGTCACTGAGCCTACTCTCAGTATGGACCGAGAATCGGCTCTTGCGGTTCGCTGTATAATGAGCACACAAATAACAAAAAAACAATCATTTGTGCAAATGCAGAATATTCAGAGACAAAACGAGACATAAAACAAACCCACTCCAGTTACAGCTCGAGCCATCCAGTAATGCAATTAGTGACAACAAGGGAGAGCTGCCCCTGTGGAGTGCAATCTGGGGAAAAACAAATTACAATCTGCAATATTTCATAATAGTTAACAGTTGCATGCACGCTAGTTTCTTTAAAACGCTGGCTGGGAACGGGAGTTTGGAGGTAACACACAGTGCTAAGTGAGGATCTGAAGAATGACCTCTGTGCTCTCTTCCCAGAGTATGTGGTTTGGTAAAATATCTTTAAGGAAACGGTCTATTGTGAAAAGATCATGCTGGCTTCTGGTGCTTCACTCAGAGCTGTTTTAGGGTTAAAAAAAAAAAAAACAGCAGGAAAAATTGTTGTTTCCCTCGAGGCCACTCGAGGCGAGTCAGTCCCCATAGACTCCTGTTTTAAAATGCCCAAATTCAACCATGAAAATAACATGTTTACAGCCTGGTTGTTTGTTTTTAATCAGTTTTTTTTAACCTTTATAACTCACCCATCAGGGTTTTGTTATGGCTTAAAGTTACCACTTTAAATGAAAGGCATGCCTACAGCTGCCGGCGTCCTCAGCCTCCGTCACTGAAACTAAAACCACTTATGCCGTGTTTTATTTATTTATCATTTTAGAAACGTTTTTAATCAAACATGTTCGGCATTTTGTAGTCTGTTTTTTGGCACTGCATTTGTGATTCGGGATTAATGAGCGCTATTAGTAATTAAACATTCTCAGGATTGCTTGAAGCATTATGAACAAAGAGCTATTACCTCTCCTTCGTCTTCTTTTATCTTAGAATATGAAATCAAATAAAGCATCAGGGTGGCATCAGGGAGCTGTGATGAGCTACATTTCACATCAAGGTTCATGAAAAACACTTCCATTAAATACTGGCATTCAACATCAGATGTGATTATATAAACAGTTCCTTAAGCTGATGCTAAATGTTATCAAGCTGGGTTTTTTTCCTTTATTTTCCTTTGTAATTTCTTCATACTACACCCCGCTGCCATAAGAAGACACCAGGAATATGAAAATATTTGTATTTCCAAACAAACAAAGAAAAGGAAAGATTAAAAACTGCCATCCTGAGAACTGCCAGGAGGAAGAAAGGAAGGAAGGAAGGAAAGGAAGGAGCTTTTTTTTTTTCAGAAATCATAACTTGGCAAGTGTGGCTGATTCTTGTTTTACATCAAATCTATAATCAGATAAGCTGCAGAAAGAGAACTCTGTGCTTTCTAAACCACTGTTTTGAAAGGCATTACGAATCAAACAGGAACCGCATCAGACTGCTGTCAAAACCTCGCAGTTTGAGGGTAAACAGAGGTGCACGACATAACTGCAGATGGGTGACAAATTAAAGGAAAATGGCAAATTAAATGAAGGGAGAAACGCTTCGAACGCAAACGGTACCACACAGCTGCACTGCGTGGTACAATTAAGCTGTTAACATCCAGCTGTGCTCTGTGGTGTATGAAAGCGCTGAGGAGGCCCAGCGGAGTCTGATTCACTATCGTGATTGGGTGTGGGGGAAGGTCATTGTTGTTGTGGATGGAGCATCGGTCGCCGAGATGAGTGGAGTGACTAAAACGTTATAAATAAATAAGTAAATAAGGTAGGAAGCTGTGGATGACACTGGTGGCAGAGCAGAGCATAGATCCCAGATGAATACACATTTGAGAGAAACCATAGCACTGGTCTGCAGAGATGGGAGAAAGTGATAAAATCAGATAAGTCCTCCTCCAACATGTGTCAAAAACTCTTGACCCCAACATCTAGTGGCTCTGTTATGCTGCAAGAGGAAATTTGCAGACATGGTTTGGCTTCAGTCAGAGCCCTCGAATGGTGAATGTGGGGTCATCGTGTGATTCAGATAGTTCCTGGAAGAGCTTAGCAGGCAGCTAGAATATTCAATTTATGAGATTCAATTATATTTATAGAGCCTCAAATCACAACAGCAGTTGACTCAAGCTTTATATTATAAGGTAGAGACCCTACAGCAGGGGTCCCCAATCCCAGTCCACGAGGGCCGGTGTCCCTGCAGGTTTCAGATGTGTCCTTGATCCATCACAGCTGATTTAAATGGATAAATCACCTTTTCAACATGTCTTGAAGTTCTCCAGAGGCCTGGTAATGAAGTAATCATGTGATTCAGGTGTGTTGACCCAGGGTGAGATTTAAAACCTGCAGGGACACCGGCCCTCGTGGACTGGGATTGGGGACCCCTGCCCTACAGTAAGACAGAGAAACCCTCAACAATCAAGTGAGCGAGCACTTGGCAACAGCGGGAAAGAAAACTCCCATTTAACAGGAAGAAGCAGGCACAGGCAGGAGGGAGACAGGATAAAAGACACTGTGGAAGAGCGTAATAGTAACGGCAATTAATAGTCAATAAATTAATCAATCTATAATAATTGTTACCTCACAGTGAAGCGCATGTTGCAGCATGCTGCTGCTGGTAATGTTTATTGTTAATATATTGCTAATCAATAACAATTAACTGTGATATAACTAATTGTTATATTTTTATGCAATAAAATTAATATTTCACAATGAATTATTGTCTACCTACCATTTTTTCTTCATTGTGTTTTCAGTAATCTCCATGATTCACATCTCAGAGTGAAAGTAATCTCCAAGACAAATTAATTTTAAGACTTGCAGGTCGGATAGACAGAGACTGACGGGTGGTTGTCGGTGATGTCAGCTGATGGCATCATGATTCTGTGCAATAGTGTGAGCGTAAGTGTTTGCTTGGGAAATACGCTGCCGCCTTATTAGTTTAAGTCTGAAATATTCTGGAGAAATCTTCTACTAAACTAGAACACATTAACAGATTTCAGGTTGCAGTAAAACATCATCTATTACTGAGCATCATGTGTTAGCAGGCATTGTTTGACACTTTGGCAGCATTAATGTATATTGGTTAGTTAGTTAGTTACAAAGATGAATTCCTCATGCAAGTTTCTAATAAATTAGGAAAACTGATTAGCATGTCACTTAGTTTTTGTGTGTTTTTTCCCTGCTGTGTTCCTTGTATATGGTCTACACTGCTGTGCGCTGTGCTGCATGGAGATCCTCCACTCAGGAAAAAAAGAGTACAATAGTCTCACCGTCACCAAGAGGAGAGAAAAGGTTGGCTCAATTTAGAAAAAACAATCTTAGCTATGGATTAAAGTAACAGCAAACACATAAACACATTACCTGGACAGGTAAATGTATCAGGAGGTGAGTGTGATTGAACTTTGTGTTGAGTGTCATCACTTACTATGAATTTGTGTAATTCAATACATATTCAATAAATACTAATACTGTAATACAGGATTAGTGTTGTAGAGTTACATAAGTTTTACTTATTTAGTCTAATTCACCATTTAGCCTTATATGAGTATTTGTTTCAGACCTGGTAGCATATTATAAAGTTACCTTGTGTTTTCGGTCTCATTGGCTCTCCTTCAGCAGTCAGCTCAGCTGTAATACAGACTGTAACAGTAAGCAGGACGACAAAGCTTGAAAACATTATTTCCAAATTAAGTTTTCAAATATGCTCCCATTCTATTTATAGCTCTATATAACAAACAATTTTTGCTGTTTCCCTTATTCAATTATCATTTTATGACACTAGTTCATATTCACAGAGGATAAACAGAGCAGACAGCCACAGGAAATAATGTTTTATTAATGCTATATTTAGCTAATATTTCAATCTGGAAACCCAGCAAAAACTCACATTTGAAGTCTTTTTTAAACATTTCATAACGTCAATGAATGAAATAACATTAAGAAAAAATATTAGGCTAATTGATAAATGAATTTGTTGTTCCTCATTGAGTTTACGAGTTTGCTAGCCTAATATGTCCACAGTGTAGTAATTTGTTGCTAGGGTAAGCCACAGTTTTGTGTTTTAATACACAGAGTAATTTGATTTATGTGCTGATAACATGCAGGCTTGCTCATTCAACAAATAAAAAAAACATCTTACCTTTTAAAAATGATCTCAAACATCTGTGCTGCTTTCTATAGTACTCAGCAAGCTTATGTCGCTAACTCCCGGGAACTATTTCGAGATTTGTTCGTTTGCTTTCACCGCCGCACTGCTGGCTTTTCAGTATGCCTGACCTGCAGCTGGACTTTTTGCCAGAATAAAACTGAAACTATTAAAGCTATTAGGCTACTAAATGTATTATTTATTATCAAAGCAGTGCTTTTATTTTTGATTCATTTGCATAAATGCAGGTAGAATAATGAAACGCACACTTTGTTCAGCTGGTTTGGTTTAAATGCTCATTTAAAAGCTAATTTAAAGTGGACTGCATAGCTTTGCAGCTACTTTTTACAGCTCCCTCCACTTCACAACATTAAAATTAAATCATTTTCTTATTGTATAGTTTAATAAATGTAGTAAAAACATGGTATTATTGTAGTGTTCCTTATTGTCAATTACACTGCAGAACACAGTGGTTAACTCAGCAATGAAATTCTTACTTTGCAAGTTCACTGTACAAAAATAAATAAGACAAATAACTAAGAAAAACTAAAATAAAAGAATAATAAGCAGAGAAGAAATTAATAAAATAAAGCAACTACTGTGGACAGAAGTGTAGAGCGTGGTCATAAAGTGCAATTAGTATGCATATTGTTGTGATGGTAAGACTTTCAGAATGTATGAGTGTTACTGTAAAAACCTGTATTATATTAATGTTGATTTATTCTTAACAGACTGTAATTCTAAGGCTCAGATATGTTCAGAATGCTGACATGCTAGAAAGTGCTTAACTTATTATTTATTTTATTTACTTTTTATTGTGTTCCAACACTCCAGTAGACTTGAGCACACTTGCACAATAAATGCCAATGTGCATTAGAACCGCTCTTGGCAAGTGGTGACATTTTCCTCGCGCTCAGCACCTGTCTGCACGTTTTCACTTCACTTGCCGTATCTTAAGAAAATAAAAGTTTCATGCCACTTTTCTTCTGGCTCTAAAGATAAGTGGTTATTTCCCGAATTACCAGGATATTTAACTTAAATGGTAGCCTATTTAAAATGTCCACAAATCCAAACTTTGTCCCGAGTTGGTAGGAAAATACAATGTTTTGATTGTTAATTCTTGGAAAATGAGATGCTAGTAAAGTGAGTTATTTGTAACACCAGAATAGATGTGTGGGTATTTTATAAGTGGATGCTTTCCCTGCATACAGTATGTGAATTCATCTTGCTCATTCCCCTGAAGGAGATCATATGATGGTCCAAAGAACCTTCACAAGATCTGTGTCATCCAACAACCAGAGAAGAACAAAACAAGCATGGAAGGACAAGTCGTACAATCAGAGTTGCTTAAAAGACATGCCTGTCATTCATTCTGTGATCCAAACACAGACTGAGATATCTTGGGCTGAGTCCGAGTCTGGTACAGTCTGGTATGTTTGTGCTGACATGCACTGACCTATCGCTCGTTCTTCTTGACAGAACTGCTGCCTGGAGTGAGTCATAGCCTAAACGGCTATTTAATCTGAATGAATCGCACATTAACATGACAACTCGCGTGGGACGAAGCATACAGGGAGCGTCGTTGCTATATGTAATGAGAAAAAACCCTAAAGCCACAGCATTGTTCTGGATGCATGCTTTGTAATAGTCGCCGAATAACATGTAATTTATATTCAGATCTTTTCTTTGTTCTGGGTGAAATTTCCATGAATATTTCATCAGGCTTAGTCGGAAGAAGCTGAACAAAAAGCTTCCTTGTGGCCAGCAGTGTTACACAGCTGAAAACAGCACATAAGAAAGAAACACAAATTCATACTGAATAGCCAGAGGAGACATGTATATGAGGTGGTGCACCACTGGGAATCCCCCAAAATAATAAGAAATAAAAACATGTGGGAATGCATGATATGAATCCTACCGAGTTCAGCTTGACCTCTCGCTTTTATGTATCATTTCTTAATTTATTTGTGCTAAAATAAAAAAAAAAAAACACTGAAAAAAAGTTTTGTGCACTCTCGTTATACAATCAGTATTTCTCCATTTAGACAGAACAGCTTTTGATAAACATAGCTTTCATACCCAACACATTAGAAATGTGTTCACGGTTCCTCAGTCAACCTCAACCCTTGCATACTGTTCATATTTCATGCCCTCACATTAGACGGCCAAGAACTCCCTCATAATAAGTCTCTGTGCCAAGTTTCGAACTACAGATGTATTTAGAGTGTATAAATAGCCAACCTGACATTAATACATGGATGATTAAGCCTTAATTTATGTTTCAGAGAGCAAGGAAAGTGTACTTTTACATTTCTACAACACTTCCTGCACATCCTGCTTTCCCCGAAGCATGAAAACAGCCATGATGATTTAAATATATTTAACGGAAAGTCAAAGTACCAAGAAAATTCTCAAGCTGCTGAGATTTATCATATATAGATAACCATTGCAGACGTTAAACACTGTCCTCACTGAAAAAAGAATTATCTACATGTACCATAAAAAGATTTTACTTTTTTAAGACCAGTTTTATGACCGACTGGTGCTTGTCTCTGTAGAAACCTGTGCAAACTCTGCCATCACTGTCCCATAAAAAACATACAGACGTGGATGGGCATGTAATAAGGTTTAACACCCCCCCGATGTGAGCCACGTCGGTGGATCTAAAGTCAAGCTGAATAGATATTGACCCAGAGCAGCTTCAATACACAAACTTTTGTAGCACCTGTAGAGTGGCATTAAATTTCTAAATATTTTAGGAATGCAGGTCAAATCTGTCACATGCAGTATGTAAGGCTACAATGAATAGGTTCAGATGCAAGATGGTCTTGGTGTTTTAATAAAATTATAAGTTTTTTTAATCTTACTATCCTCTACTGTTAATTGTACTAAAAGAATTCTCCAATTTTGTTTTGCAAAAGTGGCGTTTTTAATATTACTAATTACTAATTGGCAGATGTGAGCCAGAGGCTGCAAGCATTAGCTGATACCTCAGCACTTCACTCTCTCATCCAAATCCAACATATTCTGCCTGCCATGCAGCGCACTTTCATCCAGTGTTGATGTCAAGACCCTGAAACACTTCCATATGAAAGATTGAATCATTAATCACCTCAATTTAAATCTGGTTTCCTACAAAGACAACAAAATGTGTACCAATGCAGAAATCTATAACCCAGAAATGTAGCTATTATAGGTATTAAATGTTAACTGATTGTTATCAGTCACAAAATGGTATCAAAATTCGATGAGTGTAATTGAGAATGAGTCTCTGGTAATCCATGGCAGGCTAGCTACATCGCAAACTACAATTTCATTGATTAAATATAAAACAAAGAAGGCACATTTCCTTGAATCATGTGATTTGTGGCTGAGAGGAAATCACACACGGGTCTAAAATGAGGTTAGTTTTTACACACCACAGTCAAGACTCTACAGACTAACTGCCTCCAAATTCAAGCTTAATGAGATAAATACTTCTCTTATCAAGCTTAATGAGTCTGAATGTGGCCAGGCGGGTCAAGTGTTTCCCATGTGTTTGTTCCAGCTCCCCGTGAACCACAACAAAAACTCTTAGGGACTGTTCAAACTGTGGCCTGAAACTACCTTCGGCTGGTAGTCCTCTTGCATCTATTTACACAGTAATGCCATAATCAAATGCAGACCGAGTCCTCTTTGCATCACTATGTGAAATATTGCTGTCATCCTGATCAGACTGTGATGCATGGTCGCAGTGCTGCACTAGACGACTAATCTCTTAAAAATCCTCCTCCCTACACCGCTCCTTACACTCTTTCCCTTTATCAGCTCTTAATGGCAAAGATGGTTTGTGAATAGCACTTATCTGTTCCAGCATCTAGTCTCAACTGTGAGGGCAAATTGTTACTAAAGGTCCCATTCTAGGAATTTTCATAGCATTTGATCAATAGGAGAGGCAGCTCTATAAATAAGGTCAGGGGGCTGTGGTGGATGCCTTTTAACCCAGTGACCACAGTAACAAGGGGCTCATTCTCATCTGAGGGATGCTTGAATGTTACTTTATCTTGTGTGTTTTGTATATATCTAATCTGGAATAACGACCGGCTTCAATGCCCACTGAAAGCAGATTATTTAACAAAACGTAATAATATTATAACTTTGAACAAATCTACAAGGATTGCAGCACAGTGTTACTTTTTATCAACTGAGCTCTGGAGGAGATGCAGAAGTCAGTGCTCCATGAGCAGGTCTAAAGTGTGAATACTGTAGCTGAAGGAAGCTTTGATCATCCAGGAAGTCAAAAACAGACTGGGCAGCTTTGAGAAACTGTCGCAAAAGTCACAACCTTTGCGAAGCTGGGTAGTCTTCCATAATGAGGGGATTTTGCCTTTAGTTAGATATAGCATCCATCTGTGAGAACTCTGAGTAAACATCCACTATTAAGAAAGGACTATCAGAGGGAAATTGTTCCAGCTCCCCATGAAGCTGAGCTGAAGTTTTGCCTTCGAAAGCTGGCAAAGATCTGTTATCAGAAATGTCACAAGGGGCAATAAAATCATTATAAGCTTCAGTCATACCCTAATGCCACATTTAATTATGGTGGTAGCAATGTGGAGTACTTATCTCTTAGCTCTGCCTGTCAGCGTTTTTTTTTTTTTTTTTCACAGCTCACAAGCTTCTTTTTATTACTTGCGGCCAATGAAAATTCAGTAGAACCAGTAGTTGGATGTATTTCTATTCTATATGTTTTGGAAGTAGAATGAAAGCCAGCCATGGCTGTAGAAAGTGAGGGTTTGAACTTTAGAGGGGACTAAATTTAGTTTTCAGGGATTTTTACTACATTTGAAAGTACAGTATCTGACATTTGATTGCATCCAACACAGCAGTCTTGCGTACAGCTCTGCTGCGGCGTGGCAACCCCACTTGGAAAAAAACACTGTAGGACTGATCGTTATATATTTGCTAATGATCATTTTATACTACAAAGCACCATTTTGGGGGTTTTGCCTGCAGGAAAACCACATAAGCACAGGGAAAACATGCAAACTCCATTAGTTTGTAACAAATAAACAGATAACTCCACTGTAATACGTTAAAGTAAAAGATTGCATCATGGCTATGCGGTAAACTAGCTGTAATTCAAAAATACAGGATAAGCCTAAAAATTATATTAAAAAACTGTTAAATAAATCACAGTGCGATCGTTTTTACCTCACAATGTAAGCTGCTTCGGCTACCAACAAATCTGTGCCTGTATTTTTTAAACCATTTGATGTATTTTTTTTTCCTAAACACACTTTTGACTGCTTCTCTACATTTACACACTAATAAATAAACCAACCACACCCACTCCAGCTTCAACTTTGTTGGCAACTTTAAATAATCAATGCACATTTTGCCCTTTTGCCTTAACCTTGCCAAGTCAATGTTCTGTCTTGTCTTTATTCTTAAGTAATTACTTTTACTTTTGCTACTACTACTACTACTACTGACAATAATAATGATGATGATGATGATGATGATGATGATGATGATAGTATATATATATATATATATGTTTTATATTTATACATTTATGTTCATCTTTTCATTACATAATATCATGCGACCTCTTAGGCACGTGATACTGTTAACTGCACAGTGGACAGGCTGGAGTTTCATTTTCTTTGGTTCATGTTTTGTAATTGAATTGGAAACAGACACTTCTACCCTGGTTTAGTTTAGCATGGAGCACAATGTACGTACAGCCCATACGTTACTGTATCTGCTCAGTAAATTGCAGCCTGCTCAGAATGTGCAGGAAATGAAACATATGATCCTTCGAAATTAATTTAATTTGAAGTCTCCTTCTATACTATACATTCAGCTTGACGTATAGATACAGTGGCAGTTTCTCTGTGGGGTTTCACATTTTCATAATTTAATTATCGGCCTAAGGCATAGCACTATATTGAATAAAAGATGTTCCTTGAAAAGTTACTCAGACACTACATTATGTTTTGCTACACTTGCCACTCACTGCTTTCAGTTCCATGTCCACAGAGTGTACCACGGGCACGGAGCACAGGATGTACTCAGGTTTGTGTCCTTTGATGTGATGGAGCATGGTTTGCTGGAAAGATATTGATTGGTTTTAGTGTCTGTTTTTGGATTGTGTTAAATAATCCAAGTGAAAGGAGGAATGGGATGTCAAAACAGGTTTACAGTGCATGCTTGTCGAAATGTTTCTTAGCATAAATCTCTGTAGATGTACTCTACTAATACAGATTTATGCTCAGTCTGTGTATTTTCTAGGCTATGCTGCAGTGCAGTTGCGGCCACACTTTTGACACACTTATGCTGTCAGGCGATAATCTAGTGCCTATCTGCATGGATATAAATCAACCTGCATGTGTTTTACATGCGCATTTGATACTGACTGCGATACCATGAAAACACAGGTAAAAACCTGCTGTGAGCAGCTCAGTGCCAGCTCCCTGATGCTCTTTTGAAATGATTCAATGTCACAGCAATTATACACTTCACCATAATGAGCGCTCATCTGTGCTGATGTGAGAAAATTCTGGAGGGCATGAAATGTCAAAAAATAGGACAGGGTGGCATCTAATATGTAATGTCTTTAAACTGTCTGGAGAAGACTTGAAACCACTTCTGTGTTTGCATAGAGGAACTTTCTAAGAAGCATGGGTATTTTCACTGAATGCTGTAAATGCTGTTTGTCACATGGATGGCATTTGGATTACTTTATTTTACTAATTCATTCAAGAGCAAAAAGGGAAATTGCGACTGACAGGCACATGGTAATTTGCTTTTATCAGGTTAAAAAATAATGTCCGTGTGTTGATCAATATCAAAATGTTCTGTTTGTGAATGTGTTGCTTCTGTTTGTCCCGACAGAAGCCGTGTACAAAGAACTTCTTTGTGAAGGAATGAAACCCAGCATAAAAATAATTAAAGCTGTCCGCTGCAGCCGCTTCTCATCTCCGACTCTTTGTTCTTGATTCTTTGTTTGTTTTCCCTCCTGTTGTCTCTAGACTCTGCTGTGGTTGTTCTATTTCCACTTCAAGGCAGCCTACCTGACCTATGGCATCTGGGCAGTGTCTGCAAAGTGTGCAAAGTGTCACTGGCCAGAGGAGACCTGCTGTTTGCGTGCTCAAAGACTGCACCCGAGTGAACTTCCAAACCATTCACATTGGCTCAATTCCCATAATCCAGGTTACAGAAGTAGACAACAACATGAGACCATAATGAAGCCTTTGGGGGCACTGGTGGCATAGGTCACATGATCATTACCTAATATACTACAGACTGAGTCACACTAAAGACAATATTTTTGTTTTGCTCACTTCTTTTTTTTTTACAGTTAATTTTGTTTTTGCTCACTGTTTGGTTATATTTAACCACCACTTGGGTTAAAAGCTCCAAAACAGTCAGTGGGGCAGGCATGACACATGTGAGTGAGTTTCAAAGTCATGCTGTCACAAAAAAAAAAAAAAAAATTCAACAGTTTGTCAGTTCATCCTAAATTGCCGCAAGACTGTAGGCTTGCATGGATTGGGATCCAGGAAGTTTGGATACATTGGTGGGATTCTTGATCTAAGACAATGTTCATGTTGGTGGTCTGCTTGAATGCCATGATGCAAAGTTTCCCAAGAGGGTAATGCATAGTACTGCATTATCTGCCAGTGGTTTTAATACATCTAACCCTTCTGGTTTAATCTGTACCCGGAAACTTGTCGGCACACTCAAAACTTTAACAAGCTGTCAGCTAATCCTAACTTGATCCAGGATTGGTCTGTCACGCTCTTTTTTTCTGCAGTGTACTTTTTACAGTAAGACACTTTCACACTCCGTGGGCTAGACCGGGGCGAGCGCCGCCCTCCGCGCTCGACCACTTGAGCAGGTGTGAGGTAAGACCCTACTAACCCTGCCGCGCATCAGCGCTCACAGTGGCAGCTGCCGAAAGAGAGAAACAAACACTGCGCGCCTTTGGAGATTTGTATCGGCCACAAGCCCAACTCTTACAGCTTTGGGTATCTTCAGCCCACAGTAGTCTATCATTTATAGCACAAGAAGCGTGCTGCTGCAAACAATGAGATCTGTGTCTTTTTTGTACTATTTTTCTACTAGCCTTCTAAGAAACAGATAGTCACATGAGAAACACTGTAATTCTCTAAACAAGCTATTTAAAAAAACCACACACACACACCCACACACGCACAATGTTGTGCAAATGTATTCGGTTGTTATCAATGATGCAGAGCCATCAGGATGTTGCCTGACTGGTCCCAAATTCAGTCTGCAGCTGAACTATCCTCTGTAACAAGAGGAACAAGGAGTCCTAAAACAGATGGCACTGCGCCCGTGGACCTTTGATTTCAACATCTTGCAGTCAGTCTGGGATTACACAAGAAGACAAAAGACAGCGAGACTGCCCAAATCCACAGAAGAACCGTGGCAAGCTTGGAACAAACTACCTGCCAAGTGGGCCCGCTAACATTAGCAAATCTGCACTAAACACAATGTGCAGGGGACAAATGGAAATTTTGAAAAGAATGGAAACGGACCGGCTTTTCTAGTTATACTGACTGCCTAAAGCCACCTTTCACAACAAGCCAAATTGATCCATTCACACATACATTGATTCTCTGTGCTTCGAGAGCTTGATTCATCTCACACCCACACCTATGGCCGGTATGCCAGTTTAGAAAATTAAACCAACAAACTCTGCCTTTGGACTGTGGACGAAACCCAGAGCAAACCCACGCAGGCAAAGACACAAAAGAAGCTGTCCAATCATGACTCATGATGTCACTGATGCTGATATCTGTAAACTATCACAGGACAATAACAGTCCTTAGAATTCATTCTAGGGGGAACTCGTGTAGGGGAGCATCCACCAAGTGAGATATACAACGAAAAAATATATAGAAAAGAAATCAGGATCTTCTGAGGGACTCGGACTTCTATATTCCACAGGAGCCCATGTAGAGAGTATGAAGTTATGCAACACTAAATGAAATAAATGCAAACAATGGATTAGTCCTTGATCTCAAGGATTTGCTCAAAAACATTTAAGCAAAGCAAATGACTTCTGATACTGCAGGGGGACATTATTATGCAAATCCTCCATTTGAAACGTAGTCACATCTCCTGTCCTTGAATCGCTGATATCAAAGTGGAGGGGCCTCAGTCAAACGCAGCGACCGGCCTTGCTGTTTAGTCACTCTGCATGTTTTTGACTTGTAGATAGAACCTGCACAGGTACTCTAGATCACAGCAATTACCCGTCCATCTCTGCATGGAGGAGGGCTGGTGTGGAGGATCAAGATAATTAAATGCAAATGCAAAACTCATTTCAGAGCTGAGTTTAAAGAGCTCGCTGAGGCAGGTGCACTGTGTGTTTTGGACAAGAGAGAACTGGCAAAAGTATAATGTATATTTTATGTGAGGACCTGTGTGAAAAATAATTATATTATATGCGTCTTTGAATGGTTGGTGGAACAGAAAGAAAGCACTACAGGGAATGAACAAACAGCCCCTGAAACCTCCAATATATATTCCTGCCGCTGACCTGTGATGAGATCCCAGCAGAGCCCTCTCTCTGTTGAGCTGCTTCAGATTCTGGATCAGCTCCTGTCCTTTATAGCTGCTCCCAGCGATGTCAGAACAAAGCTCCAAAGAAAATCACATCTTTGATAGCAGGGTTAGACAGGAGCCTTTAGGGCTTATTCACCACCGGAAAACTTAATTGACAGCGATAGTCTTAATTTGCTGAAGTTGAAGCTAATCATAATTTAGAGAAAGCAAAAGAGAAGAATGTTTAAAGATCGTCTGGAAATCTAGGTGAAACCCCCAAAGGGAGACAGATCTTTTGTTTTATGTAAAAATTTAAGTGAAACAAGAGGAGGGTTGAAGGGGGGCACGCTACAGCTGTCTGCAGTGTGAACCTCAGATTTGTTTCCAACTTTTTTAGCGCCTTAAACGATATGAAAGAACTTGAAAAGAGATTCTTTCAGTTTGCCATCTTAACGTTTAAGCAGAAAGTTCTCTTTGATCCACGAAGCTTGAATCTTAACCTACATGCACAAAGAAGTAGAAGCGTAAAGGCGCAGAAACTGTGGGTGTGCCGCCTTGTTTAAAGGGGAAAAAATCCTGGAAACGCCCCTATGATCAAAAATGCCTCACTAAATGTTTTTTTTTTACTCTTCCCCCCTAATCTGCATTTCTTGTCATGAGTTTAAAGTGCCGATTTGTGATTTGCTCCTCTCATTACACAACGCGGAGCGTGATCCTCTGCAGGGAGGGAACACTGGTGTCCGTTGAAGCTCGCGGCAGAAGCGCACAGTAAACATTTGGATCCTAATTTGCTCCCACACATAAACATCTTCGGAACGATATCTTTGCTAGTGTAGTCAGCCTTGATTGGACACTGCTTTTTTTCCTCCTCTTGTGCTAAATCATATAATCCTTGTAAGTGAAAGCCAGGGCAGAGAAGCGGATACGCGCTTTTGGAGAGAGAGCCAAAGTTTGCCGCCCTAAGTTTGAAGCTCGGGCTTGTGGGGATCCCGGAGCGCACGGTGCGCCCCTTAATTAACGACCACGCCGAAGTGACTGTGAGGACGAGCTGAAGATGAATGACACTGGCATATTGTGCAAAAACAACCAAACAGACAGCTTCGCCGATCAGTCATGTCAGAACTCAACTCCCTCGCCTTACAGTCAGATCGACATCACCACTTTCATGCACATATTCCCTTCCATCTATGGCATCCTGTGCTCAGTTGGAGTTGTTGCCAACGGGCTGGTTATCTACGCGGTGGCAGCGTGCAAGAAGAAAATGGTATCAGACATCTACGTGCTTAACCTGGCAATAGCAGACATGCTCTTCTTGCTTGTGATGCCCTTCAACATTCACCAGCTGGTCAGAGACAGGCAGTGGGTTTTCGGAAACTTCATGTGCAAAGCGGTCGTTGTGGTGGATGTCAGCAACCAGTTCACCACAGTGGGAATTGTCACTGTGTTGTGCATTGATCGGTAAGCGCTGAAATCCACACATCTCACAGAGTTGTTGCCAATCCATGAAGATATTTTAATATTTTTTCTTTTAGGAAAAAACAAAGCAAAGATATCCTCCAAAGCATGCTAACAACAAATAAATGTATTTATCTGTGCAAAAATTAAGATAATAACATCCCAATATTGGCTGAAAACAAGTAAAAGTAGTTGTCTGGTATCCACTTTGTACTCACTGTCTTTATTTTATTCCACAGTACGTGTTTTTAAATCTCATTTCCAGAGTTTTCTGTTTGAAAATAGAAATCCATGCTCATGCTCATTTGTTCAGCCTCATACATAGCCAGCCTCAGTGGATGTAAGTGAAGCTTTCATTTCTTTTGAAAGGCAGTCCTTCTAAAAATGTACCACTGAGTGGGTTTTTTCATGCGAGTAACAACCCATAAAAAACACAATCTTCCCTATATAAATGTGTCGGGCCTGTGAGCTGAACACATTCAGGACATTAAATGAGCCCTCACGCCAAAGAGCTGAAGTGATAAACATCTCCATTTAGACATAATCTGGATCAGGTGGCTTTGACAGAGGTATGATTGCACACATCTTCAGAATAATACACATAATACATTTCTGCGAGGGGGGTCACTGGACCGGATAAATGTGCTCCGATTTAGCGGCACCACCTCCACAGAAAGAATTCCTCACAGGTTTCTTATTTGCTTTGCCATTTAGGTTGTGAATCATCTGAGCTTTATATCACATCAATTCAGCTTCATCATTTTAAATCACTTCTTTAACGGGGAAAACAAAGACAAAGGTTTAACTGTAGTAAACACTGAGGAAAAGATCAAACAACCCTTTTTAAAGAAATCAAAACTTCTTCCCTTTCAAGGCAAATAATTTCAATCTGTAGTCTTGAGTCAATGGCGATGAAACTCATGGAAACCTAAAACAAAAAGCAGCTGATTTTCCTGAGTTTCCAAATCACATTTTTGATATGTGCTTATCCGAGTTTATTTGAGTTGCCCCTTGTTTCTGATATCAATGTTACCTTTCAAAGACAACATACATTATCTGCTCAAAATCTGCTCATACTGTAATTGCATAAAAAAATTTTTTCCTTAATCTCTTATTAGGTAAAGTCCAAACTGCCATTACGGTGCTTTTCTTTGAATTCCCTGCTGTTTATCCCAACAAAGGCCACTTTATCTCGGGCTGCTGTGTAATTTCATTTCATGGGAGGTTTGTGGATACCAACATGATCATGTTCCCAATTAACAGCAGACCTAAATAATTGTAAAAACATTTACGGATGAGTGACTCATGTTTTAATGCCTGCATGCTGTTGGATTTATAGGTTTTAGATACGTACAAGTGTTTGTTTATTTGAAACACATCACCCAAAGGGCTGTTGGTTCTTTGCAAAGAGGTAAACTGTAGTATTCTTCCTCTATGCAAACCTAAAAATCATGTAGGGACAAATTTTTAGCACATAATATAGTGCAGGGCTATCTAGTGTTTTGACAGTCTGAAGTGGGGGTATTTGGGCATATAGCAAACATATTCAACCTGAATGGTCAGAATACTAAATTAATGGTAAGAGAGTAATGGCAATTTAGCAGCATGTCATGGAGGAAATTACAGGAGTGTTTTTGTGTCCACGCCTGCTAAATCGCAACAGAAAGGTCAGGCGCAAACATGCAGACAGTCACTGGCTCTACTTAAATGGCAATGATTGCATGTAATGGCAAAATGATTTTTCTGGCTCTTCAAACTGAAGCACAATCCATATGGAAATGTGTTTACATCCTCTTGCTAAATCACTCTTATTAAATAATGCTGATTTATCAGTGCAATTATCACTTTAATGATTGTGTATCTCTGACATAGTACCTTGTATCTCATTGGGTAGCCTGAGCTCATCCAGGATCAAAATTATCGTCCAAGCAAAATCCTGCACTTGCATGCAACCTGGCAAAGCTGCTTTTACCATTTGTGTTCAAGAGAGTGGTCAAACTCTTTAAACAGTGCATTCTCCCTCACAGGTACATAGCTATTGTCCATCCCACCTCAGAAAAGAGGACCGTGCAGTGGACCATCATCATCAATATACTGGTGTGGCTGGGCAGCTTCCTCCTCACCGTTCCCGTCATGATGTACGCCAAGGTTGTGAGCAGGCAGCATTTGGAGGTGTGTATGATGTACCTGGACGGGCCTGAAGATATGTACTGGTACACTCTCTATCAGTCTATCCTGGGCTTCATCATCCCCCTCATCATCATCAGCACCTTCTACTCGCTCACCCTCTACCACGTGTTCAGCTCCATACGTCGGGTCAAGCGTAAGCAGTCTGTTTGGGCTAAAAGAGCCACTAAGATGGTCCTCATGGTCATCGCCCTGTTCCTGATCTGCTGGTCGCCCTACCACGTCATCCAGGTGATCAACCTGAGCAACAACAAGCCAACCGTCGCTTTCGTCTATGCCTACAACATCAGCATCTGCCTCAGCTACTCTCACAGCTGCATCAATCCACTCATGTTGCTCATCTTCGCCCAGAATTACCGTGAGCGTCTGTGCCGAAAGAACGCGCTGCACAGCTCCCAGCACTCCTCCAAGGTGACGGTGGTCAAAACAGATGGCTCCAGCACGACAAACGACCCCAACTACCGCTGCACAGTCATCTAACTTTTTTATATATATACATATGTGTACATGTAAATATATTGCTGCTTAACACAGAAGAAAGGAGCTCGGATGAATGGAATCACCTTAAACTCATACCACCTAACATAATGGTTCTGAAACATTAGCAGCAAAAGCAACCGCAGCTGAAAAAAAACACAGGAAAGTGGAAGTAATGTTTTTTTCTTTCTCTTTTAGTCTCAGTGTTTCCATTAGCCTTCATAAACTGTACTTTCAGTCTCTTGCTGGTCAGTTGCAACACTGAAGTGCAGCTTGCTGGATAAGCGTTCACATGCTGAGTGTGTGAAATGATGTGATGTTCGGGACTCTTTCCATGGGAGGGTGATAGAAGGAGTCAGCTTTATTATGTGTTTGACGGATAATTTTAACACCACACATGGTGGCATGTTCAGTCTGAGCGTATGTGACAGCTATCAGCACCATTTTCCAAGAAGGAACTATTTATAAGGGCTCGTATGTTGGAACCGATGGCTTTACTAATGGTGAATACATAATTTACATCATTATTTTGCATATCCATCCATTTATTTTCCACCACTTATATGAGGCCTTGGTTGGCAGTCCACTCATATTTTATCGTGGTTTTTCGACCAGCAGCTCAGACCTTACCAAAAAAATAGGTCATCAACACCTACTGTATCATAATTGACACATTTTTAAACATCTACATCATCAGTGTGATTTGTTTCCCCCCTGAAACACTGAGAAAAAAATTCACAATACAATTTTAAGCAATTAAAAAATTGAAAAAAGTCAGATATAGCAAAAGTCATATATGGCAATTACTTCCTATGTCAGACTATAAGGGGTTAATTAGGAGTAGTAATGGGGAAATCAAAATAATTTTCATCATGGGTAATGTTATAACATTAGAGTCTTATTTTGATCCGTAAATGATTCAATTTTCTTTATATAGCGCCAAATCACAAAAACAATCACAAACCTTACTGAGTAGTTTTGGATGCCTAAGCCTAACCAGGGAGAAAGTGAAAGCAAAAAGCATACGAAAAGGAGATTAATCAGGGGTAAAAATAAGGGAAGACAGAAACACTCCAAACAGGACACAAATCCATGAGCTCATCATCATCCAGCCGACCTTCTAATTAATATTTCTTTAATTTGATCTTAAAGACAGGCAGATTTGGTTTGTCTCCCAGAGCAGTCGGAGGTAGGTTTCTAACACCCTGCCAACCCACAATCAATTTTTAATGGTGCGAAGAGCAAGAGCAAATTATATATTCACCATATAGAATGTAAATATTGTAAAGCATTAGTTACAACTGCTAAATGTACACACTTCATAATCGTGGGACCCAAGAATCCAATATGTGATTGTTTTATATTTGAAGGAAACAGAATATGAAAACATTTTAAGGCGATTTTAGACAAACTTTAGAACAACAGCAGAGATGATTTTCTCAGTCACGTAAATCCTACAGCAGCTCAGCCAGCCTGCTACAAACTGCCTGATTGTTGTACAAAGTACTGTAAATCATAAGTATTTGTTAGGGTGTGGTTCGCGCACTATTTATGAAATGTGTTTGTAATGAATGTAGTATTTAAAGAGAAAGATTTTTGTAAAATCACGAACACAAAGTCAAAGTCTGTTATTGTGCTACTCCCGACGCCCCCAGTGAATAGCCTGTTTGTTTTACCCTCAGATTGCTGGTAAATTCAGCATAAAACACCAGTGACTGATTTAAACCCAAAAAGTAAGACCAAGAAGTGTTGTGGTTTCCGCCTTAATGAATGGTTTCCCAAATCATCAGGCATTCTGTGTTTTATTTCTTTTTTTCTTTATTTATTGCCACACAGCTCACAAACACTGTCCTGCTTTTCCTAAAAGAAAGCCTCAAAGAAAGGCCATGGACGCAGAAGCGGACGTCTGAAAACTGGCACGTTTTTTTTATCGTTTTTAGGGTTTTTTTCTTGTTGAGTGTCAGATTTGGAGAAACGGTGTTGATACTGTATATTGACTGGAGATAGTTGATTTAATATTGGTGTTCTTCTCTCCTCCCATGTAATGTATATTTGATATGTGCTTCAGATTGTGCCTCTGACATGTAATTTTGTGATAAGACGTTGTTGTTTTTTCTCATAAAGGGCTCAGAGTGATATTACAGAGACAGCAAACTCATTTCCCTTCAGTGTAACGTTAAAATGCACAATGAAAAGTGAGAACGTTTTATAAGTATAACTGTTTTTTTAGATCTGTGACGCAGCATAAACACAGAGGAATAGACTGTCAGAGTATAGTTCGGAAATAGCTATGACTGCACAGTAGATGATCATCACTGGTTTCTTTCATAAGTTTTGAAGATGAATTCTTATAATTTTGAGTGTTGTTTATTCATTGTGTGCCAACTGGGGTGAAGCAGCCTAGTGAGTTTTTAAAGAGGAGCGCACATTCATTAATTACAGGTCATTCCTGAGTCCTCGCACACTTGCTCCTCAGTAAATAATCACAGTGTGTTTCAGTGTGTTTGTCTCTGTGCTGTGGATTACCAGCTGTGCTTAATTAGGCGACTGGGCCCTGGATGCATACAAGTTCTGTGGAAAATTAGTTTGTGGTAATTTAACGACATGTAAATTCGTCTGGAAACTTAAAATACACACCGAGCTCAAAGTGTTGAAGTGGCTCTCAGAGTCTGACTTCATGTCGAGGCCCTGTATTGTGAAAGGGAGCCTTTGTCAATGAGTAAGCTCACATTATCTTTCTCAATGGCCCTCAAGTGATTCTTTGTTGCATTTCAATACAAACTCACAAGAGAAAAACGGGAATATCCCAGTTTCTGTCCATTTTTTTTCATGGTGGCAGCAGCCAAAAATCTCACTAAACACGACAGAAGTGTTTTTGGGGGAGACGATAACGTGAAGGAACAGTCGTGGCGTGAACAGTAAACAGGTATCTGTGTCACCGATACCGATGCATCCTCCTCTTCTTTTAAAGCATGTGTCAGTGGAGTCCTTCTCATGTTTTGGTTTCTGTCATTTCCACACTAATGACTCCCCTAAAAGACTTCTATTGTGTTTTGCAACATTTTTTTAAAAATTTCCATTGTGTTATATTTTTACTTGTGCTGTGTTTTGTGTGCTTTTGCAGAATTTGCATGTTGGTGTTTTCGTAAGTTACAGTTACCTTCAAAGGGAATGTGCCCTGGTAGGGATCATTATTAGATGTCTGAACTACCACATGTAGCTCATTTCAATAGAGATTGAACATGCAGAGTTACCCCTACATGTCCAAATTTGTTACTTTATCTCAAAAGGTCAGCACAGCCACCCAGTGGAGGAAATGTAATGCATTATTATCAGGCTCTTCTAAAAATTCTTCACTTAATCCAAAACTCTGTAGGGAGAGTACCAACAGGGACCTCTTTCTCTTCATTGGCTCCCTGTTAAATCTAGAATTGAATTTAAAATCCTTCTGTTTGCATGCAAAGTCTTGACTGATCAGGCCCCATTATATCTTAAAGATCTTATAGTATCCTATTATCCCAATAGAGTATTTTGCTTTCAGACTTACTGAGGCTTTGTTGTGGTTCCCAAAGTTTATAAAAGTAGAGCGGGAAGCAGAGCCTGTATTTATGGAACCAGCTCCCAGTATGAATTCGGGAGACGGACTCTCTCTCTGCTTTTAATAATAGACTCAAAACTTTCCTTTTTGATAACACTTATAGTTTGGGTTGGATCAGGTGACCCTAAACCCTTCCTTAGTAATGCTGCTATAGGCTCAAACTGCTGGAGGACCTCGTGTGATGCACTTAGCACGTCTCCACTCACCTCTTTTCACTCCCTAGGTGTTTATGAACCCCTGCAGGATGTCATTACATTTTTGTCTTTTTTCTTCGTTACTCAGTGTTAGTCTGGTTTCGTGCTCCTCTCTTTCTTTTGTCTTCTCTTTCTTTTCTTTTTCTCTTTCCCTTCACTCCCAACTGGTCGTAACAGATGGCCGCCCCTCCCTGAGCCTGGTTGTGCCGAAGGTTTCTTCCTGTTAACAGGGAGTTTTTCCTTCCCACTGGTTCAAAGTGTTATCTAGAGGTTTTCTCCAGAATACTGTAATGTCTTTACCATACAGTATGAAGAACCTCGAGGTGACTGTTGTTGTCATTCAGTGCTATGTAAATAAACCTGAACTGAATTGAAAATGAACTACTCAGTGCTTGTGACTGTTGTAGAGGGTTGGAAAACTGATGGACTGGTAAATGGAAAGCTTTGTCATCTAGCTCGGGTTTGTTTTCACCATTAATCAATCCACCCATCCATCTCAAACTCAGTGTTAGCATCACTCGGGGATGGTCAAAATCCTTCCCTTGGGATAGCAACTCTCCCCCAATGCTGAAGGAGAACTGTTTTCTCAGACTTGATGGGACAAACTTTGTGTAACCTTGTAATGTAAGCAAGACTACCCTCATTTTACAACCTCTGAACTCAACCATTCTTTATAACAATAAAGGTTTTTTTCCATATAGATTTCAAGTGACAGCTAAAAGAAATTGGCTTTAAGCAGCTTGATTCATCTTAGGGACAGACTATGATTTGGATTAAAAATTGCTGCTTTATTAAGGTAAACAAACCTTCGTAACCATGGTTACAGTAAAATCCTTCTACCAGAAATGACCAGAATGGTGCATAAAAGACACTTTGTTGACACAGGAAATGGGAGACCGTCTGCCGTCTCTCACATCTTGTTAGTTTGCTCATCCTCCCCGATCCTCTCTTCCTCTGTGGTACTTGACTCTATAACAGTGACACTAGTTATAAACCACTAGCTTGTTGTAAAAATATTGTTTCGGGAAATTTGCTGGAAGAAGCGTTGCTGTTGTTTCTGCTGGGAGTCTCAATTTCACAGGTTGAACCAGACTAGGGCTCACTACCTGACTTTAATGTGTGAAACTGGTGGCATTTCCCTTTATTGTTTCTGTTGCCATTGAACTTACATCCAGAACAAACAAGTTTAAGTGAAATCAAATAATCAAAATTTAATGCAGGCACTTAAACAGAGGCTTAAAGCTGATTTTTGCCCAGGGGACCTCAACATTGGGTTAATCCAGCCCTGACATTGCTTTGCTGTGGTCTCCTCACTGTCTGTATTGTAAAGTGCTTTTTCTTTATTTTCTTTCATTTTTTTATGCTTAAGTACTCAGCCAATGAAAGCTTTAAAAGCCTCTTTAAAGCTTCTGTGGCTTCTCTAGCTTTTGTTATGACTTACATGTCAATCATATATATGAACTCTCTGAGTTCTTTGTGAATTTCTTGTAAATGTTCAGACCTGCAGTATATTGTACAGTATAACTGCATCCTTCCAAATCATTTCCCAGTAATTCAAGCAGCATTTCATTTAATACATCGGTGCTCTCGATTCTCACTTTAGCAACCATACAGAGTATCCGGAGGAGAGTCAGACTTTTAATCAGCAGTTGGTGCAGTGGTAATATTTCAGATTTATCTTTGATTATCTTCAGACGCATCAAGCGAAAACACTTGCCTCTGCTATTTACGGTGACGCTCGTACAGTAGCTCTTGTGTTATTTAGCACTCCAGTAACATGCCAGTAATGCCAAAGGAACAGTAAAAGCAACAGTTTAAAAAAAGGAGGTATTGGGGAAGTGTGCTTGGCCCAGGTTAGTCTAGTGTTTTGGGACATGTCTGCGTGCCCTCTTTGAGGCGAGAGTCAGAGCGTCAGCAGCCAAAACAGCTTCAAAGTCACACCAGTGCACTGAAATGACCCTGAATGAGATATCGACCTCAGTCTTTGTTTTAGTTAAGTGCAGTGAAGTTGCAGAGGATTTCATCAACGACCACCACCCCCACTCCTCTTTTCTTTGGATCTTTGATTTGAAAGTTGGGAACACAGTTGAACAAAATCTTCCTGGTAGCTAAAACAGGAGTTTTACAGATTTTTTTTTCCTATTAAAGGAGATTGCCTAAAGTAAAATTCTTAATTTTTTGACAGGATAAGACTGTTAGTTTAGTTTAGTATGACAGCTGGAAACTGCTTATAGGGATTTTAACAGAATTAATTAGTGAGCATTGTAAGTACTAGTAGGCGAATTTTCAAAACCTTCAGACAGGGCCTGGCTGGCTGTTTCTGGTCTGTCTAACTGTCTGCTGACAGCAGCTGCACTGATACAGCAGGGGAAATAACTTTTTGATCCCCTGCTGAATTCATAAGTTTGCCCACTTACAAAGAAATGAATAGTCTCTAATTTTTATGGTAGTTTCATTTTAATGAAAAGGGACAGAAAATCAACCAAAAATAGAGAAAAACAAATTACATAAAACTTAAAAACTAATTTGCATGCCGTGAAATAAGCATTCGATCTCCTAAAACCTCCACAAGTAAGTCCAAAGAGCTGTCAGTGGATCATCAGCTTGGTGAGAAGGTGACGACTGTTGGTGCGCACAGAAACGGCACGCACGGTGATCGAAACATTTTACTTTGTGGCCTTTTTTCTGCTGATGGTGCAGGAAGATTTGAAGAGCCATGTAGCATAAAATGCTGGATGAGAACCTCCTCCCTCAGTCAGAACACTGAAGATGGGTCATGGCTGAGCCTTCCAGCATAATACTGACCCAAAACATACCATCAAGGCAACAAAGGAGCGGCTAAAGCACATTAAGGTCATGGAGTGGGCAGTCTCCAAACTGAATCCTATAGAAAATATGTGGAGGAAGAAATCTAAAGGATTTAGAGAGTTTCTATAAAGAAAAGTGGCCCCTGAGATGTGTGCAAACCTGCTGATCAACTACAAGAAACATCTTACTGCTGTGCTTGCCAACAATGGTTTCTCCACCAAGTACTAAGTTGTGTTTTGTTTGAGGATCAAATACTTAGTCCACTCAGTAACATGCAAATCAAAGTATAACTTTTATGTCATCTGTTTTTCTGGATTATTGGTTGATATTTGGTCTCTCTTCATTAAAATGAAACTAATATAAAAACCACGGACTGTTCATCTCTTTGTAAGTGAGCAAACTTACAAATCCAGCAGGGGATCAAATCACTATATTTCCCATTGCATGAAGTGTTGTCCACCTTTTCATCCAAAGATGAAAAGTGATTAAATAAATGTCAGATATTTTCTTAGAGTCATGAAAGAAATTAATTAGTAATTAGTAAGCAAACTGCCAATCAAGCAATGATTAACCAAGCCAACGGTCGAATTTCTTTATAGGAAACAGAAATGTTCTGCATTAAATCATGGCACGAAATGAACAAGTAGCAGTTTTAGAGAACAGGTCCACCAACTGGATATGCATTTATATGATTATGTTTCTGAAGTAGACTTTAATTTGAAATGAAAATAACTTTCAGTCCACCTTTACTTTTCTTATTCGTAGGGGTTTGCCCCAGCTCGCCCTTTTAAAATGTGATTTTCAGCTCTTTTCAAAGGGAGATCTCACTCTTGTGTTCACATTTCATTACTGAAGCCGGTCGAGGTAGACGGGTCATCCTGCCTTCCTCTCCGCAATCCTTGGTACAAGCAGCACCTGTTCAGTGCTTAAACATGAATGCGTTCCAGCCGTGATTCAATCAAAGGTTTGACAGGAGTCCTTTTTATGATCCAGGCTAACATATAAATCACATTTTCCTCCTCACCTCTCATCTGCACTGACTTCTCCCTCCTATCTCAGTGAAGCAGATCCTTTCCAGCCCAGCTTCACTTAATATTTTCCCACCGGAGACAACATAAATTCAATTATAGATTCCATACACTCCGGTCTCTGCCGGGAGAAAGGAAGCCAAAATCTTTCTTTCTTTTTTATTTATTTTTTATTTGCCTGCATTACAGAAGAAACCAGCATTATGATGATATCAGAAAAGCTGCACATCTGACACATTTTCCACTCTGCTGCTGAAACATTACAGAGAATGCGGGAAACGTGAGCTGATGCTCCTCAGGAGTTGCTGGAGTTAAACCTGACGGGCCGGCACTGACTGTAAAAACTTCACTGAATATTAAAATGTTGCAGTAGCACAGCTCTCTCACAATAATGCTGATGCTACTTGAAAATCTATCTCTGTAAAGGTAAAAAAATACTGTTTGTGTTTGGAGCTCTGCTCAAACTCAAACTCAGCCTGAATTCATTCAGTAATAATATTGAAGACCAAAAGCATTAACAGGGATCATCTGTGGAGCCACAGTCTGCTTTAATTTAACTTTCTGTCACTGTTCAAACTGCTTGAACACATGAATGAGCCACACTGTTTACTTTTGCCTTATTTTTATTAAAACCGGAGCACAAATTCTAACACAAAACTGGTTTTGTTCTTGTTGCGACTTTCATGGCTCTTACAGTTCTTAAAGCGGAATTTGTAGACAATCATAAAAATATTCAGTCACGCAGGAAGCACAGCCAGAACTTGTCACAATCAGAAAGCTTAGCTTTCAGGAAGTTGACTCAAATGAAACAGATGATTATGGGAACGTGTGTGCACAGTGTTTATGTATGACATTTGAAAGTATTAAGATGCGACTGGATTCCGGGGTGCAGGAAGGCGTCTGAATGCTGTAGGGACGCCAGCGACAGCAGCGCGCGTCAGCATAATTTTCAGGTGAGCAGCGTGGCAGAACTCGTGGTGGAGCGAACGTTTACATGCACCGCCGTGATGGAAAGAGAGAGCTGGATGTGGATGTGACACAAGCGTGCACTGCAGCAGTCTTAAACCTGCCTCGCGGGTTTATCGCCTGGCGAGTGAATGGGAAGCAGATTGTTGGGTGATTTGGAGCTGATCTCCAACAACTGTGACCACTCACGTACAAATTAAACACGATGGCACTCGGGGACTTTAAGAGTATTGACTTTAAACCCTCGAGCACCACACAGTGTAAAAATTTGATGAGCACCAGAACTAATAAGAGGGAAGCCGCTTTGAATGTGGTGCTTTAGAGAGCGATCCGCAGAGAGAGCTCTTCTCTGTGTGCATGCATGAAATAAATCAGATGATTAAGAGAATAAAGTTTAAAATGTGAATGTCACATCCACACTGTAATCCGGTGAGGAGTGCGGTCGAATCAATCAAAATTCAGAACACATTAAGATGTTACGGTGGCTTGCAGATGAGCACATAGACAACATAATTAAGCAGTAGACTGAAGGTGACATGCATAGCTGTTACCTTTAAAATGTAGCAAGTCTGCAAAGTCATAACAGATGAGAGCGTGTGCTGATAATTACAAGGAGCCTCACATTCACCCTCTGATGATGAAATTTACATCACCCTGTTCATGTCTGGCATTAACATGCATCTCTACGTTGGTTTAAAGGGACGTCATGTCATGTCTCTTGTGCAAATAAACATGGCCTGCAGCCTGCTGCTGTGAATTCAAAGAAAACCAGATCAAACATCTTAGATTCTTCGTCGTCATCCAGGCGAGTTTCCCAGCATCTTTGAGTCCACTATAACACATCACTGTAGGCGCTGGAAAGTGCATTAGTACGTACTTTTGTGTACACAGAGGATGTAAATGAGTGGATCATCCTTCATTGTGATGCTTGTGCGTACACGTGCTGGTGCTGGTTCTGTGTGTCAGTTTCCCCAGTGGATCTCAGCTGCATTCAAACCCGTACCTGCGATGAGATCACCTATCAGACATGTTGCTGCCAAGTGTTAACAGATGTGTATTTGTCTTGAATTTTCCACTCCGAGGCTCTGACATCCTCACCGATATCATCAACTTTACGCTTATAGCAGCTTCCCCACGTTACTCTCTCATGTGATCAGCTATTAGAGAATTAAACAGAGGCGGAGAGATCTGGGGGCAAAATAAGCTGACTTCCTGTTGGTCTGCTATGTCTGTGAAGCAAAACCACTGACTGTGGAAGTGAATAAAGTTAATCATGGTTTAAAACTAGTGCGTTTCAAGGTCTGAAATATATTTAATGAACGTGAAGATTGACAAGGGCTCAATAATTATGATCAGAGCATGGTTGGAGCATCTACAAAAGACCGTGAGGCTCGTTCCTAAGTTATGTAAGAAACGTGCGCTGTTAGTTCACCTACTATAGTCAGCGCTCCCAAAAAGCTCGATTTCGAAACTGCAAAGAGCAGTTCTGGCACAGATACAAAGCCCAGCAGGAGAGAAAACTGTTTTCAGGTTTTATCAGTGTGGATACAGCCTAAAACCCCAGATTACATGCAATTGGTCACTAATCAGATTTTCCACTCCGCCTCTGCCACGGCGATACTGCTCTCAGTGTTTGAAACCCTTTTAGAAGTCTGGTTTTGTTCACTGTTTGCCTTTATCAGAACTCACACCTCACGTAACTATTTTTTTTCTTCTACCACACAAAACACAAAATTCCAGCTCGCTTTTTAGAGCATCCCAGAGCATGTCTTGTGATGTTGTTTGAAAATTTTCCTCCTCAAATGATGCCAAATATTCACTGGGGTTGAGGTCTTGTGACTGCTGATGGAGAGCCATGCGAGCAACACTTGTTGCTGTCCCTTGGACTTTAAATAGCTCTGATGCATGTTAAGACTCATTGTTTTACTGGAAATTAAATCTTACTGCAACACCAGGAGGTTGTGGCACGAGGGACTTTACAGCAAGCTTCCCCGGGATAGAGCCCACTTCTATTTGCACTGCGGGGAGATGATCCATAAAAATTTACCAATCCTGAATATGCTAAACACACACTCCTTGGTGGAATCTGATTATGCATTACGAGCACTTTTTTTTCATTCCTCACACACACTGATGCACTTAGGTTTGAACTTTGTTTCATAAGTTGAAAAACAAAAAACAAAAGACATTCTTCACTGAGGAAAAACTCCCATCTAACCAGGACTGCAATCTTATATCTAATCACAAAATCTTAACTCAGGGTGTCTTGAAAATACGGTGCAAAAGGGGAAGCAAAGCCAGGAGCATGGGAGGTGGATTCAAGCTGTTCCACCATGGTTTAGATGGGAAGATAAATGGAGTAAGAGTAATCATGAAGGAAGAGTATCTGAATAGTGTTGTGGAGGTGAAGAGCGTCAGGCAGAATCATGAGTTTGAAGCTGAAATGTTGTCATGTTGTATGCCCACAAATTGGATGCGAGGTAGTAAAAGCGGAATTGTATGGTAAGTTGGATGAAGTGATGGAGAGTGTTTCCGGGGGAAGAGAGTAGTGATTGGAGCAGGCTGCAGCGACATATGGATGAAGGGAACAGAGGTGATGAGGAGGTGAGGTGTTAGGTAGGTATGGTGTTGAGGAGAGA
Source organism: Oreochromis niloticus (assembly GCF_001858045.2). Classification (NCBI taxonomy): domain Eukaryota; kingdom Metazoa; phylum Chordata; class Actinopteri; order Cichliformes; family Cichlidae; genus Oreochromis; species Oreochromis niloticus. The sequence goes on along the minus strand of NC_031966.2, from coordinate 29,059,582 downwards.
AACGTGTAACGGCAGATGGTAGTGGATTTTGTGAAGAGGATGGAAATGGCTGTGGTGAACATGTACTTGAAGAAGAGGGAGGAAAAATGGGGTGATGTATAAGAATAGGGGGAAGGTGCACACGGGTAGATTACATCTTATGCAGAGGGTGCAATCTGAAATAGATAGAAGACTGAAAAGTGGTGTCAGGGGAGATGGTAGCTAGGTGACATTGGATGGCGGTGTGTAGAATGACTTTAGAAACTAAGAAGACAAAGCAAGTAAAGTGAGAAGCAGGGGTTAAACGGTGGATTTTGATGAAAGAATTCTGTGCAGAGTTCAGGGAGGGGTTGAGGCAGGCTCTGGGTGGTAGTGAAGAGATACCAGATGGCTGGAAAAGTAGAGCTGAAGTGGTGAGGGAAACTGCCAGGAAGGTGTTGGGTGTAGTCTCAAGGCAGAGGAAAGAAGGCAAGGAGACCTGGTGGTAGAATGAGGAAGAGCAGTAGTATTCAAAGGAAAAGGTATGTATGTGAGACTGAACACTAAGGAAAGAGAGCAGGAGTTGTACTGATTGGTTAGGCAGAGAGATTAAACTGGAAAGGATGTGCAGTAGGTTAGGATGATTAAGGATAGAGATGGAAACTAACTAACACTTATGAATCAATACAATGCGAGACAGGAGAAGGGATGGTATGAAGGATGGTTAGTGAATCAGGAAGTTCAGAGGATTAGTAAGAAGAGAGTGAGGGCAGCTAAGAAGAGAATGAGGAGATTTTCATTGGGGGAGTCGAGGATGGACACAGATAAGGTTAGAGAGGCAAGTTCGAGATGGTTTGGACATGTGCAGATTAAGGAAAAATTATGGAAACTTAACAAATAACGCTGAAGCTAGAGCGTGCAGACACGAGGAAAAGACCTCAGAGAAGATTCATGGATGTAATGAAGGAGGACATGCATAGAGTCAATGTGACAGAGGAGGATGCTAGGGATAGCATGAGATGGAAGCAGATGATCTGCCGTAACAACCCCTAAAGGCAGCAGCCACATGAAGAAGTGCTGTGCAAAAGTTTTCACTCCTCGTTTCTTTATACTTTTCCAAGGAGTCAGAGACCCTTGTAATTTTTAAAGTTGTCACGGTGAGCTGTGTGACTGGCAAAGGCTGGACCCAAGTGCAGGACTCCGAAACAGAATAGTTAACTCAAAAGTGGCAGCTTTATTTGCTGGCATAAAAAACTTGGCCACACAAAAATAAAACTCCAACTAGGAAGGTTAACTAAACCGAGAATACTTGGTGCCTTGATATGATCTGACAATACAAGACGAGGGATTCACACACAACTAACGTGGAGGACGCAACAACTGGCAGGGAAAAAACACAGGGCTTGAATACATACTGAGGTGATTAGGGGATGTGAAACAGGAGGAGAGCACAGCTGGGAGTAATCTGACATGACAAGACAAAGGGGAAGCAAAACTCAACACATTGACATAGTACACAGACTTTCAAAGTAAAACAGGAAACATAACAGAGGCGGACTTGACTAGGGGATTCAGCTGACAGAGAACAAAGGGAACACACTGGCAGAAATGACTGTACACTAAACAGAAGTAGCACAGAACCGCAACCTAAGAACTAGAACACAAGAAATGCTAAGGAACTAGGAATACTAGAGACAGAAATCAAAACCAAGAGGCTAGCAAAAACACATCATGAAATCAAGGATAAATAATACAAACAAAAACACTGAGTCCACAGACTCAGTCAAAAGTGGTCTTCAGCAACAGTTCTCCAGGCTTGCTGAAGGGTTTTGTCTCTTTTTCAGTCATTTTCAGGGTAAAAAGTTAATATTGTTAGTTCACAAGTTATTTTAAGACTTCCCTATTTGCCACATTTATGATGTTCACTCACATTATTATTGCAGATTCTAAGGCTGCGTCAACATCCGAATACTTATTCAACATATGTAAATAAAATGTATGACTATGAACCCCATCAGAGGAATCGACAGTACGGCTCACTAGTTCGCTTCCATCTCACAGAGTAGTTAAGACTAGGATCTCTTTCTTTCCCTTCGTGCACAGTGGTACCATTTATCACAATTTGAAATCTAATGCATTTCATTTTAGAAGCATGCATCTTAACTAAGTAGTTTTGAAGTCTAAACATCAAATGAGAGTGACTGAAATCACAACTTATGTGTAAAACACAGTACCAAATTAAATTATAATATAAAATCTAGATCCAATAAAAAAGTGACCACTAATTCGGTCACTTTTTAAGGGTTAGTAATTTGTTCCAACGTGCCTCTGGTCCAATGTGCGTCTGTGTGTGTATTACCACTGTAAAGTGCTTTGCAAATACATATGTTGATGAATGAATATCAAATTACAGTCTATAAGTGTGCAACATTTTCAAGTTAGCTTTGAGTTTGGATCATTAAATGCAGTCATTGAAATTAGGGTTTAATTTTTTTTTTTCAGAGAGACTAATAACTTTATTAAACCTAATTCTTAATATTAAACCAGCATGCTCTCACAGGAGGAGGTTTACTTTCATGGAACGATTCACCCAAAAGCAGTACGCTACAGTCAAATCAACAATACTGCCTTTGGGAAATTTAATAATAATAGAAGGAGGTGAACGCTGAAGGCAGAGCTGGGCTTAGATGGGTGGGGACAGGCAATACTGCTGCTCGGAAACTGTTGTGGGGTGAGAATGAGTGGCAGGACCAAAGATGGAAGGAAAACTTGCTGTCTTAATGGAAATCTGAAGAATAGGAGAGGATTAATGTTTGTTATTATCAAAATACAAAAGCGAATAAACTAGACTTTGAGAGCAGCCGTAACATGATGATCAACTTGCACAAGGATAGAAACACTGCACTGTGTGAGATTAATCTGAATACAGTGTAGTTTAATCAGCTATATTATCTGTTGATGCATATATACAACACAGAAAGTAAGCTCTGTGAAAATAAACAATGGCTCTACAGTTTTTGTTCAGGATTCTGCTCCTCCAGAATCCTTCTCCTCTCTACTTCAGTGCAACTAAGAAATTTTTTTACGTGATCAGAAAGAGCGCAATTTAGGGGGATGAAGAAGCATGGGTTAGCACCCTGTGACAAAGGAAAACTGAAGACACATCGAAACCCTGGAGAAAAGGTGAAAAACACAGGGGAAAGAGAGGGTGACATTCAGAAACTATGCCATTTTCTCTGTATATTGTCATCTTGACATTTCTCTGCTAGGAAGCAGTAAGTAAGCTCGTCATGACTTTCTCTGGGTAAAAACAAAGTTGTGATTAGTTGGAAAAAACGTGCAGAAAGTAAAGCCCTTTACAATGATTGGTGCTTTTTAACACTCAGGAGAACAACATGAACCCACAAAAAAAAATAAATAAATAACAACAGTACAGTTGCAGTGGAAGTCCCCGATCAAGCTGAGGCACTTTACCAATTATGTTTTATCTCCTCTTCCCCTGCTTAGCTTCAGTTCTTCATTTCTTGCATTTGCATATACTGCATATACTAGATTGCATTACTTCATTAATCCTTATAAGCTTAAAAAGCTTTGTAGTCCTTTGTGGCAAATAGCAAAAACTACACAGGTCAGATTGGTCCCGGCAGATAGTAAAAAAAAAATCTGAGAGGACATTAAGGTGGCTTTAGAGCAGTACTAAAGGCAACTAATATATGAGAAGACAAGTCTATATCACATGTCTCATACAGCCATGTAAAAAGGAAAGTACATTTAAGGAGACAATACAAATAATCAGGTCCTAATCAGATCTTAAATTTAGGTAAATATAACCTGAGATAAACAACACCACAGTATGTCATTATGCATTTAACAAAAATTAAGCCTAAATGCAAAAGCAGTGCGTGGAAAAACTAAGTGCATCCTCACTGCTTCCATAGGAATTATGGAAGGAGGGTAAGTGGCAGCTGGGTGCTGCTAATGAAATGCAAATGATTAACTGATGATCACCTTTATAAAAGCAGCTGCTCTGGAACATTCAGGTGTGAATCCACAATCCTCCCAGCAGTGGATGTATGGATGTCCCAGTCAGTTCACTCCAAGATCAAACCGTGCAATGCTCAGAGAAACTGCAAACAACCCAAGAGCTACATTTCAGGCTCTAAAGGCTGCAGTTAGCGTGTGAAGTGTTTAAGTTCATCACAGTACAATTATAAGAAGACCAAACAAGTATGGTTTGTTTGGAAGGGATGCCAGGAGAAGGCGCCTTCTCTCAAAGATTTGCAAAATTGTATCTGAACAAACGACAAAATGTCTGGAACAAAGTTCTTTGGATGGATGAGACCAAAGTGAACAGGTTTAGTCATAATACACAGTATCCCATTTGGAGCAAACCAAACACAACATATCAGAACAAACATCTCACACCAACTGTCAAGCACGGTGGTGGAGCGGTGATGATTTGGGCTTGTTTTGCAGCCATTGGATCGACCATGAATAGCAGATTATTCAGATGTGAAGCGATTTGTCTGACAGCTAAGACACGTTAAGAGCAACATCAATGAACTAAAGCAACTTTGTAAAAAAAACATTGGGGCAAAATTCCTCCACAACAATGTGAGAGACTGAAAATGATTATTTCACCAAAGGTGGTTCTATAAGCTACTGAATCATGGGGTGTACTTCATTTATTCACACATCACTTCTTTATTTTGGCTTAGTCTTTGTTCTAAAGAACAGCGACACAGTGGGATGTCTCATGTGTTGTTGTTCTGACCTGGTAACAACTTGATTTATGTTCATTATATCCTAACATGAAAGAACTGACAGATATGTAGCTGAAATCTGGAGGGGGTCACGTTCCCAAAGCACCCGCTAATTGTGAAAAACAGCAAATTCTGGGAATGCTGGACTGGACATCTGCCAGAGATAATAATAAGGAGAGATGACTGATGCACTCGAATTGGCTACATTCAATTTCTTTTTCACATGACTGTATATTACGTAAATATTACGTAAATTATTGAACTAATTTTCTATGCAGCAACTTTACAAACTGCTAAAAGCACCAAACACTAAACAAACTCCACTACAAACTCCACCAACTCTTCCAATGGGGCTGGACCTTTGACTTAAAGCTTTTCATTTTAATAAACTGAATTCATGAGATTTTTAAAGCCTGATAAGGGAAAAAACTTGAATGACAGACAAACCTAAATCATCAACAAATGAGACAGCCTATGCTGTACTGCTGTACACATACTGTAGTATGCAAAGCACTTTGCACTAAAGCACAATATAAACCTCTTTATGCGTGACAGCAAGCTGACACTCAAGTGCCAACATTAAAGTGATAGAAAGCTTCTTTATGGTTTTCTAAATTAAAAACCTCTCAGAGTAAATGTGTGACTGTTCCTTTGTTGTTGTTGGGGGTTTTTTAGAGAACATTACTCTGGGATTAAAGCAGGAAGCTAACAGAGCTGCTCGAATGTAGTCAGTTGTGCACATCAGTGATCCACGCTGGAAGCTCTTTGTGCAGTCATCTAGGCTCATAAGCTTGAAAGTATAAGTCATGGCCTCTGTTCCATTGACATAAAGAGGAGCCTTGTACTGACAAAGCTCGGTCTTCAGGCCTCGCCTAGAATGACTTTTCAGCTACAGAAAGAATGCATATTTGCAAGAACAAAAATCATATAGGACACTGTGTTGAATGAACGTTTTGTGCAATTCCTGCTTGACCTAAAGATTCATTGTTTTCTCATGAAGGCTTTCAAGAAAAACACACTCCAAACAGTGTAAACCCTCAGTCCCTGCTTCTTACTCAACAGCAAACTCCTCGGCAGCCTTGTCGTGCGAGGTCAAGTAAACAAGTTTCTTAGATACATCTTGGCCCAACGCTATAAACAACAAGCGAGGCAACATGAGAACTGTGCCGTTTCCTGCTGTTGGTGTTTTAGTGTAACGCACCCAAAGCTATTTATGCATGTACACAGTTTTTAGCTTTTGTCGACCAGCTTAACTCCTAAAAGAACTGTCGTTTAAAACCTTGTGACTGTTTGATGACTTAAACATCAGGAGGAGATGACAGCTGTGACATAACCTTAGTAAGAACTTGGCATTATAATATAATAGTAACATTTCAAAAGAATGATTAATAAAAATTATCATTCTAAATATAAATAAATAAGTATAATTATTATATTATATTATTATGTAATAACAGTTATATAATCAAAAGAAGAAACCTTTTAAATTATTTTGAGTTTTAATTTGAGTCATTTGAGTCACAAGGTTGAATGCTTTATAGTGACGGAGGGCATTTATCTGTGGCTTGATAAGAGAATTTCCTCCGTGTCTTCTTTCCTTTGTCTACCAGGATCTTGGAGGAAAGCTGTTATTTTCTAAACTATCAGAAAAGCACTAAGCTTATTTTAATTCTTGATTTTTAATAAGCAAGTTGGTCAAAATGTGCAAGATGATCGTTTCTAATTTAAATTACAACACGTTTTTAGTATTTTGTGGAGTCATGGGTGTAACAGAAAATGATGGCGTACTATTTCTTCCATGCTTACCAATTCAAGTGTTACCTTTTGTACCTCTTTGCTTTGTCTCCTTCACAGCCTGTGGGGAAGATGGGGTAATATTTTCCAACTATTATCAGGTACTTCTCCTCGTGTCCATGCTAGGGCACTGGTTCATTGTGTTCTGGCTTTTTTTCCCGCTCTGTTCTAACAGGCTGAACATAATCAACTCCCCAAGCAATTTTTAATACAAATGACTCGGTAACTTCACAATTACACTTTTTTCTCATACCATAAAGAGACTTTCTGTTTTCAGTATAGTTGCTGTAACAAATTTTATGAGCACATAACTCAGTGTAATGTCCACTCTCATAGACGTAGATATGCAGAGCTGTGATACCAGGCCTATTGTTCCCCATTAAGAAGCAAACTTAAACCCCATTTCAGCCATCTTTCTTCTCAACTGCAATGCTCACAGGAGTATTTTCCTTGAAAAAAGTTGAAACAGCCAGCGCAGCTACTGAGGCAGTGGCAGATTTTCAGCACCGTTTGTCTGCCTGCCTGTTGTTTTTCTGTCTCTCTACTCTGACAGCAAGATAAGACTAAAGCTCCTGAGCCAAATGAAACTTGGGGAAGAGACGGGGAAAAGTGGAACCCAGTTAAATTTTGGTCTGAATCGGGATCGGCTCTCCATATCTATGTTTAAGTACACCCATACTCCCTCCATAGGAAAGGACAAATAGCAGCTAGGTGCTGCTAATCAAATGCATTTGATTAAATATTCATCAGTGAGTGTGAGCACGTCTAAAAAAGTAAAAGTTTTGGCAGTTTGCTGGTTTCAAGCTTTTAGGTATGTCTTTATATAATCCCACAATCTTCCGAGCAGTGGACATCTACGGTGGCCCTGAGAGGCCAAACGGACTGCAACCTAAGAAAACACCAGCAATAAGAAAAACGCTGCCATGGGCAACCGTGGTTCAGGGGGTTGGGAAGTTCATCTTGTAACCGGAAGGTTGCCGGTTCGATCCCCAGCTCTGTCTGTCTTGGTCGTTGTGTCCTTGGGCAAGACACTTCACCTTCACCTGTGTGAATGTGTGTGTGAATGGGTGGATGACAGGTTGTGTAAAGCGCTTTGGGGTCCTTAGGGACTAGAAAGCGCTATACAAATACAGGCCATTTACCATTTTTACCTACCGCCTACTGGTGATGGCCAGAGGGACCGATGGCGCGATATGGCAGCCTTGCTTCTGTCAGTCTGCCCCAGGGCAGCTGTGGCTATGACTGTAGCTTGCCTCCACCAGTCAAAGGAGTTTGCAAAGAACATTTTGTGATGCCTCCACCAGTGTGTGAATGAATTGTAAAATGCTTTGAGGGTCTGGAAAAGCGCTATATAAAATGCAATCCATTAGTATTATTATTATTATTATAAAAGCACACAATGGAAATAAGAAAAACGACAACAGAAATAGGAAAAAACAAAACAGAAATAGGAAAAAACAGATTTCCAAAAGCACAAGGGAAGTGTTTCTGGGGAAACAATAACCCACGGACCAGTTGCAGGAGCCAAAATATGCTAAGAATTGCGCTGGGAAACACTTAAAAGAAGTGGAGGATCTATCGGTTTTGTGAGGAAAGAAAAGATGAGTGGTAAGTGTGTTAGCCTAACTATTAGCCTAAAAATCCATCATCAGTATTATATGAATCATGATAAAACACACCTACCATGTTTTGGGTTCCTGCAACTGGTCCGTCTGGTTATTGTCTCCCCAGAAACACTTCCCTTGTGTTTTTTCCTATTTCTGTTTTGTTTTTTCCTATTTCTGTTGTGTTTTGTGTGCTTTTGCAGTGTTTTTCTTATTGCTGGTGTTTTCTTAAGTTGCAGTCCGTTTGGCCTCTCAGGGCCACCGTAGACATCCCCACAAATTCACCCCAGAGTCAGACTCTGCACTGCATGGAGAGCTACATCTCTGACTCTTCGGGCCTCGGTTAGCATGTGAGATGTTCATGACAGCACAATTAGAAAAAGAGTGAACAAGTATGGCTTGTATTGAAGAGTTTGCAGGGGAACACCTCTTCTCTCTAAAAAGAGCATGACAGCACGGAGTAGTTTACAAAGTCCCATCTAAACAAACCACAAGACAGGCGAGATAAAAGTGGAGGTGTTTACCCATAATGCACAGCTCCACGCTTGGCAAATACCAAACACAGGATATGAGCACAAACACTTCGTACAAACTGTCAAGCACAGCATGATTTGGACTGTTTTTGTAACCACCAGACCTGGCCACCTTGCAGTCATTCAGTCGACCGTGATCGCTTCTGTTTACCAAAATACTCTAGAGTCAAATGTGAGGCTATCTGTTTAACAGCTTGGCCCAAAGTGAGCCACAGGACAGCGATCCCAAGCACAGCAGCAACTCTACAACAGATTTTTTCGAAACAGAGAAGAAAAGCGCCAGAAAGTTTCACAGCAATGAGAGACTGATAATTCATAAAGAAAGTGGCTGCTTTCAGTTATTGCTGTCATGAAAACCAATTGGCTAAGGTTCTCCAATAGATGGATTCTCCTGGTGCCACCAGAAACCAGAAATGGGCAAATATCTTAGTGCTGCGCTTTTGTGATTCATCTTTGCTTTGGAAGGAAGTCGTCCCCTGATGCCAGAGGGTTGTAACACATCCAAAAACTCTTCAGTAACTGTATTTGGATAATTACCACAAGTACTATGAAGCAAATCCACCATAAAAGATATCCACTGGCCTCAGTGTTCAGTGCACTTTCTAAGCACTCTTCTATTGTTTCACTTTTGTCATCAAGCTAATATTGCTACCCACAAAATAAATAAACACTACTAACAGCTCACTAATGCACCTTATATCTCTCCCACTCACTGGCACAACTACTGAAACGATTTCTGTCTCGAGGTGCTGGAGGAATCCTCCTCAATTTGTCTTCCTGCATCAAAGACTGAACAGAATATCCCGACCTGCTTCAAACACACTGGCTAACATGTTCCTATTGACGCCACTAAATCTAGTTACTTTCTCTGATTAAGCGATTCTCAGTCTCAACGAGCAGAGACGGCCCTTCCAGTCATCGAGCAGCGCCCCGTGAGATGGTAATGCGGGGTGAAATAACTGAGATTGAATATTGATCAGGTGTCTCTGTACAGCCCCGAGGCACCTCAGTATAATCATTTCCACACTTGTTCTGCCTCCGTCGGGGCACACCTGATGGAGTGATGACAGAGGATGCAACCACGCTGTGCAAGGTGTTATCTGTCATATCTCAGTGCACACATACACACACACACAAGCATGCACGCGCAGGTTATGAAAGAGCGATCGGGTTACTTTCAAGTGCTGATCCAGATGCATCGTAACTTAATTGTTTTGATCATCTATATTAAAAAAGGTGTGGAATGGAGATTAAATAGCTGGGAAATGATTGAGTGTTCTGAAATTGAAATGAGTTAGACTCGGCTCCATCCACTGAATCGGGACTTTTTTTTATCTGCAGCACAAGTTTAATTGAACTGTGTCAGCAGTGTTAAAAAAAAGTGGTGCTTAGACTGGAAAAGAGAGTGTCTGAGAGGCATATTGATTAGCTCCTCCTGGAGGAAAGGATCCTCCTCATCGCACTTCCTGGCAACACCTCCCCACAGGGCATCCATCTTAATGTGATATGACAACCCTCAGCCATATCAAAACGAAATCTGGACATTGATTTTGACATTCAATTTAAACGCTGAAAAACACTTTTCCGCTTTCATACACGCAGGCAGACGTAAGGGTGTTTGTCTTGCTAAGAGGGACTCCTGCTGTGGGCCTTGCACAGAGCACGCCGGAAGCGGACGCCCACTGCCACTTTCACAAAGTTTCTTGCTGTTCCTTGTTCAGTGTTTTCTATTAAACCCTACCCCACCTGGCCCCCACAGAAGGTCATAAATAGCTTTAAAGCGTGGCCTTTCTACAGTGCGACAATAAAAAGGTCAGCTTTTTTTTGTTTGTCCTCAGTAGAAGCTGAGGCTCTGGTGACTCGCATCTTTAATTTCGAACTGTAATAATGTGCAAATCCATCCACGCAGAGCTCACCCGTGCTGCGGTTTACTTGCTAGAGAACATACTGTTTGAGTCGGGATGCTTAAAGGAGGCAATATGGTTTCAGCAATTGGCTCAGACTAGAGGAGGCAATAAAAAAAGCCAGAAGACGAGAGGTTTGGCAGCAGAAACCAGCAGACCAGTTTAATAGGTGCAGACACTCTGTGCACAAATCTGCTACGAGGCTTAAAGAATAAATGCACCAGTGACACAACCAAGGCGGGGTGTGCTCATGCGCAATATAATACGCACAATATAAAAAAGTAAGAACAGCCCAAGGAAATTGTGATGTTTATGTATAAATCTGGACAGTCCTTGCTGACTTCAACAATTACTGATTTATCAAAAACATCCAGAGAGTCTGAAGTAAATATAAAGCCTTGAAAGCCGGTATTGCGCTCTGTGGCAAACAAAAAAACCATTACTGTAGCTATTTTGTACAATTGTTACATTTTGACCCCTCTTTCGTGTCCTTCAAGAGTGGTTTTATGTACCGTGTGTTTTGAATCTCCCAACAGCATTTCAAAGGGATTCAAATCAGGGCTTTGGCTCCATCTTTTCCTTCCTGAGCCTTTTCTTGATATGTTTCTCTGTGTGCTTTAGAATAATTATTCTCCTGATAAACCCATTTACATTTTCACTGAAAATTTCAGACAGACAGATGCCTTCACATTATCATCAAGCACTCTTTGACGCGATGCAGGATTAATAATTGAATAACTGACTGTGAGCTGCCCAGTCCCCGAGGCGCCAAACAACCTCAACACTTAATATTCCCGCCACCATTTCTCATAGTTTCTCCTGAAGTCTGCGGGTCAGGGCCTAATATTTCTGCTTTTCCCGTGGCCAGACAACTCTGTCTTTCAGCACATTATTCCAAAAACACCTGCTCATCATCTTAATGTCCATTCTCTATGTTTTTGGACGGCAAAGCCTTTTTTTTATGCAGGTGAAATTTTTGTAATATTTTTCCGATTCTGCATCCATCACCAGTCTGCCCTTAGCCTGGAAAAACTGGCATTCATTTGAAATCTGAGCCATTATAGCAGAATAATTATTTCAAATAATTTGGAGATCTTTTTAAACCCACAGCCAGACTGATAGACACCCACTGATAGCCTTTTCTGAAGGCCGCAGAGAGCTCTATAGATCTTGGCAGGATGGCACCAGCCCCACTAGGAAGAAGCCAAATATTCTTAAGTATAATCCAATTGTCCCGTGTCAAGCAAAATGAAAAAAGAAATCTGCCAATAGGGCACGCCAGTTTTAATGGACTATAATTCTCAAAACTAGCTTCAGAGTCTAGACATAGAGATCAAAATGGGCCCTAAAACTGGAAAAAGTTGCCAAATGTTAAGCAAGTTGTGCTTCTTACAAGCAGTTTAAGTCTTTAAGGGGTTGTTATTCACCTCTTCACCAGTATAGTGGAGGGTCCATGTGAAATGCAAAACCTGCTTTACCAATTGAATCACAGCCACCTGACTTTGATATGTTCATCAGATTTTAGTCTTAGGTCAAATAATTGAACTCTAAGTTAGTTTTATTATGCTTGAATAGTACTTGCACAGTATCATAATTTTCATTGGTAACACACAGACATCAGTGACAAGATTCTGATAATAATCAATGCAAATGAGACAGTACCTGTCTCTGGACCTATTCAAAAAACAGATATGTAGCAGACAGGCCATTGTACTGTTTTAAATAGTTTTGAATGACAGTTTAATGAGACTCTGGGTGAATAAAGATCTGGCAGCATATAGAGATGCTGTATTTAATCTCGCCCCGGCGCCTAGAGATGTTAGATGATGAAAAGATCTCATATCAGAAACATTATAAGAGAGAGACACAGCAATCCAAGAGCTCTGAATGTAAGTCTGCTAGTAAAAGCCTATGCAGTACCGTATTGTTTGGCCTGTGATTTTAGTCCGTTGTTAGGTGGTTGTTAGGCAAGGTGATGGCTTCATAATACATCATGTATTTTTCAAGGTTTGTGAACATCAGTAAGAAGTTACTGACACGACACAATGCTTTAAAAAAGTGTTGAATGTGCATAAATGCAACAAATGGGTCATTTCAGTCCATTGGTAGGCGGTTGCTAGGCAACGTGGTGACTTCATAGCATCTGACGAGAACCTTCGGGGGCCTAAGATGTACCAATGTGTCAAGTTGGGTTGCTCAAATGCTGATTGCGTAGGAGCAGTTGTTGGACTGATTTTGTGTATTATGGTAAGTAAGGGATTGTGAGGAAGTACAGCTCAGGGGAAAACAGTTTGTTTTAGAGGGAAAGTCGGCAAATTTTTAAGCATTTTCTTCATTTAATTTGTAAAATTATTAAAAACAACATCTTAAGTAAGTGTCCAGTGGCCTTTTAGGATGACTGTCAAGTTTGATCATATATTTTACTATTCGATCAGCTTTAAAAAACGAAAAATTTTGTTTTGTTGAATTGGTATTGCCGATACTCGTGATTTTAAAATGAATGTTTTTTCATTGCCACAGTATTAATTGTTACTGCTGTCTCTCATTGCTTAAAAATGTCTGGGCAAATTAAACTGTTTATTTATTATTATAAGCTGCACACACAGCCTATGTGAAAAGACCCCACAAAAGCATGTAATTTGACTTTATAGCCTACATTCAAACAAGCAGCAATAATATTACAACTTTTTTTTTTTTTGACCTTGAGAAAAGCTCTTCAGAAAACCCTGCCCCGAGGTCCATTAAAAGTCATTCTGGAGCTTTGGATTGCATCACATGATCTTTATCAGCAGACAGAGTTGGCCCTAGTTGTCGTGGAAATGCAGCTTTCTTAACATCCATTTCTTCCTAAAGGAGCTCAGGGATTTCTGGTTCACATCTGGGCACGCTCAATCGGCAGCTGAAGATTACATGATGTCACTGAAAGCTGCAGAACAGCAAATTGATAAATAAGTTGTATCCTGACTTGTAAATGAAGCACATTGTCAGAGTGTCTGAACATGTTCATGTGAGTGTTTTCACAGCGCTGCATGTGCTTCTTCAGCCCCCTCCACCGCTCCTGACAGCTACAAAGGTCCCTTTCAACAAGGTTGCCACAGTGTTTGGGCATCTGTCCCACACAAGGAGGAGTGACTCGGTTCAATTCGCTCTGAGCTACAGCAGCCATCATACCATGACTTTGCTAAAAAACCAACACAAAAGGAGTGTGATTAAATTGCCTTGTAGTAACATATACTAAGGTGGGAGATAAACAAATCTGCAGAACTAAGGAATGCGAGGAAGAAGTCAGACATACACAACCCTCGCTTTCTCACTAATATGATTAAGTGGGACTTGTTGGCAGGTGTGTCCATTATATAAGCTAGCCTTGATGATATGTGGAGAAATGATGTGATTATGACTACACTGCTGCAAAGATGGGATTCTGTATTTCATGCCGAAAAAAGCTTAAACGGGAAGTGCATAAAGTGTGTAAGGAAGTCTTTTCGCTGTACTTTTAGCTGCATTGAAAGTGCCACTGGCTGATGTGTTCATGGTGGAGCTTAACGTGATTAATATCCTGGAAATTAAATTGTTAATTAACATCATTCAAAGCATTTAAAAAGCTTTATTTTTACAGTGCAAAAAATGGTAAATATGACTTTTGAACACTCGAGGGAAACATCTCAATTTGTATTTTGAGGAGAGTAATGGGCTTAGCATAGAAGAAAGCAGGAAAAAGACTGCAGATGTTCACCAGCATAGATTATGCTACTTGGGATACAGCGATTAAACCTTTTCTCTCATGATACTTGGATGGTTGTGATACTTGGCATAAAGTGATCAATGAGCCACTAACACTGTGACATTAAAATTTAATCGGCACCAGAATGAAAAGCAGAAACAGAATTGCATTTTAACATTGAATAAAGTGTAAAGTACTGAATGCCAGTTTGATACATCAGCCTCCTTGCTGAGGCTGGTTCCTTTAGTTATTTTGAAACCAACAGATAGACTTTTTGATGTGGTACTTCCTTGTTCTAAGTTAGATGAGATCACTGATGACATCAATGTGTTGTCCTAAAACAAAGTCTGAGAGCCTGCCAGCACAGAAGGCAGAGTTTGAACAAAATGCTAATATTAGCATGCTAAACAGTGCTAGCATGCTAATGTTTACTAGGTAAGCAGTACTGTGTGGCATATTCAAAATACAGAGGTATTTCATAAAGACACTTACCAGCCACTTTATTAGGTACACATGTTCAACTGTTTCACAATCACAAGACGCATCTAAGCATGTAGACATGGTCAAGAAGAGCTGCTGACGTTTGGACTTAGCATAGGGTGACCATATTTTGATTTCCAAAAAAGAGGACACTTGGCTCAGTCATTAAGAACTTGCTTAAAGAAACATATTTAAACGATGCTTTCTGTGAATTGTGAATTGTAAACTATGTCATATAGGCTTTTACAAGTCAACAAGTGCAAAAAACAGCCGAAAAGCCCCTGAATTAAATAATGGTACAGAAATAATGCCTCATCTGCATAAGAAAAATTACCAGTACTGGGTTGGTACGAGGGAAACTTCTTTTGCAGTTCATCTGAAAAGATGCACTTGTGCTTTGGGATCTTTTAAACATTATTACGCGCGTTGCTGTGCGCTGTCTGTCCCGTCTGTGAGCGCAGAACAACTCACAAAGCAGCAGTTCAAGGATGACGTCACTCACATGGGTCCTCTGTCGGAATATAGGAAAACCCGGACATTTTTATCAAGCTCGAAAATCCCCCCGGACAGAACGCGAAAAGTGGACATGTCCGGGGAAAAGAGGACGGTTGGTCACCCTAACTTAGCATCAAAATGAGGAAGAAAGATGCTTTGAGGAACATGTGGCTGTTGGTGTCAGATGGGCTGGTCAGAGTATTTCGTAAGCTGCTGATCTGCTGCTGGGATTTTCCAAACAGCCATATGGTTTAAAGAGGATGCTATGAAATAGAGAAAATGTCCAGTAAATGGCAATTATCTGGGCAAAAATGCCTTGGTGACGGATTCTTTGAGTTGATAGGCAGGCAACAGTAACTTAACTAACCACTCACTATAAGCAAGGTATGCAGAAGAGCTTATCTGAATACACAACACATCGAATCTTCTATCAGATGGGCTGCAGCAGCAGAAGACCACACGGAGTGCCACTCCTCTCAGCTAAGAACAGGACATTGAGTCTCCAGTCCACACAGCCTCCCACAAATCGGACAACCTTTAGTTTGAAAAATGTTGCCTGGTCTGATGAGTCTCGATTTTTGCTGCAACATTCAGATGGTAGGTTCAGAATTTGGTGTAAACAACCTGAAAGCCTGGATCCACCCTGCCTTGTATCAATAGCTCAGGCTGCTGGTTGTTGTATAAATTTGTGGTGGGTATTTTATTAGCACACTTTGAGTCGCTTAGAATCAACTGAGCATGTTTACACTCCACAGCCTGCCTAAGTATCGTTGGTTACGATATCCATGCCTTTCAGACCGCAGTTTACCCATCTTCTGATGGCTGCTTCCAAGAGGTTAACACACTATGTCACAAATCTTAAATCATCTCAAACTGCTTTCATGGACATGACAGTGAGTCCACTGTACTCAAATGGCCTCTACAGTCACCAGATCCCAATCCAATAGACCATTTTGGGATACGGTTAGAATTGGAGATTTTAAAGGCTGACAATAACCATAATGCCATTTTCTTACTTTAATAAAAACAGAAACCAGTTTAACAGTAATAATGTTAGTAAGATAGAACTTCAGTTATTAATTTGTATATTTTTATACACAAAAGAAGATCTTAAAAAGACATGTTTTGTTTTTAACAAACAGTTTAAAAAGAATCAATTAAGCTGACTGGCAGCTGCCACACTATTTTGTTAATCAATTTAAGTCACTCTTTGTTTGAAAGTATTTCCTGGCTGCAGCTTCACAAAATGAGATTTCTCTTTTTCCTTTTATTTCTTTAATAACTTTAATATATATAATTTTGATAATGTTAACAATTAACAGCTGGTAACTGTGTTGCTTTTTTTCAACATACTGTACCCACTGATGCCAGTTTATGTATTTACTATTTTTAATTTTAGTATTTTGAGTTTATTTTTGTAGCTATAGCGACATATTTTTACTAAGTAAATGCAGAACATTTGCTTTTAACAGAGCATTTTTACAGCACAGTATTAATACTATTGCTTAATTAAAGGCGCTGAATGCTGGCAGTGGTAAAAATACATCGGCACAAGTGGCCTTTTTCATAGACACACACGCACATCCTGCTCTTCTTTTCGAGCACCTTGAAGCACTATCAATATATATAGCTCAGATAAATATTCTAGCTAAAAATGGGTGACATGCAATTAGCTCTTGTGGGATTCTGCCTTTAAAGTAGAGCCACTTGGGTGACTTATGGTTGGCCTGAGAAGCTCTCTCCTTCAACTTAACCCTACGGCACATTCCTCTGACTGAGGAGGCAGCAGCTAAAGAGCAATTCTGCGATTCTGCTGCTTGGGCCATCGTAATCCCTCTTGCCGTTACTTCAACTGGCCCCTGCTTCAATCTCAGTTTGTGTGGTAATAAGAGAAACATACTCATTCAATTACAACCAATCAGATCTGTTAGATCACAACAAAGGGCAGACATCATGACATCATTTGATGTCTGTGTTTGTCTCGACTAAGTGGAGGCCATTGCTGTCTAATAATGCGGAGTTTCTGATTATAGGAAAAAAGATAAAATAATGATGTTCATTTTCCTCACACACACTAGATAAGAAAACAAATCAAAAGCAGCATGTTTCATTTAATCACAAAAGAAAAAAAAAAAAAGCTTTTACTTGAGCACTTCAAAGATTTTTATTTAACTGCAGTATGTGTCAATGACTCCCTTGTCCCCCCTCCATGAAGATACCACATGAAAAAGCGAGAGTGCTGTCATGTGATGTCTGTTTCTCTAAGTTAGCTTACGCACATGTGACGTCACCGGCTATTTAATGGGCGCCTTTGACAGTTTGGTGGGGAAAGCTTTTTCTATAGAACACATCAATGAAATCAAGTTCTGTCCATGCCAGAGGCAATAGCATCTCTTTCTGCAGGCTGACATGATCCCTCCCCTTGTGGAGAACCGCAAGGAGGTTTCCCACTGCCTCGTAATGATATTATTGTTCCTCGATGCTTGTTCAGATCAATCAGAGTGGGTGCAGTGGGCTTAAAGTTTTACACCTTTCACTGGAAAGTTATGCCTTTCATTCCCGTGTGAACCATAGGAAGGAAATGCTGTGCTGGGCCTAGACTGTGCAACCTTTGTGTTTTTCATTCATCTGTGCTAGGAGCTTAGTTGCTGCTCATGAGTTCTTGACTCATCCAATTTCAGATAGAAGAAATCCAGGGTTGGCTATAGGGTGTCACGCCTTCAGGCACAAGATCCTCTTCTTCTTGAGTGTCACATCGGGGCCATTCGGCTTCTTTAAGATGGTAAACAGAGGCCCCACCGTGCCATTTAATTAGCTAATTACTAACTGTGTGCATCCAATTTAGCTGCTTAACTGCATATTTAGACAACCTGAACACAAATGTATGTTGTTGTTTATGTTTTTTAGGGGGGCTATGCTGTGAGTCAGGCTGCAGAGCTTTTATAATGCAATGCAGTGAGGGAAATCTCACTGCACTGCACTTTATGAAATAACTAAGCACAACTGTTTGCAAGCCTAAACACAAACATTAAGAGTATCTAGTCAGATTTAACTGCCCTGTAGTTTTATGTAAATAAGATCCAACTGCAGTATTCAGCAACAGGTTATCATTAGATATGTTTAACGAATTCAGACAAAAACGTTTTTTAGATTTCAAGCTTCTCATGGATCCGAGCAGTGACCAGCTACTAAAAGCTACAGTGTGCCACACGTGAAGCTAATAGTTTTTAAAACTATTGTGTCACCTGAAGGCAATGAGTGGTACTGCTGCTAGTTTTAATAGCCACCGCTTTTTTTCTCCGACAGTTCTAAAACACGTCTAAAAAAGAAAGCAACAAAAAAAGTCAAACGTATACTTAGTAATACAAACAGTTTTTTTTAACTCAATAATTTGTCTATGGATCAGGGTTAACAATTCTATTAATAAAAAGCTAGCAGATTTATAGAGAAGACAAAAAGAATCCAAAAACAGAATAAAGTTTCCATTTTTCCCAGTGTTCAGCAGAATAACTGTACCAGCTACTTAAAAGTTATTTTGATAGTTTAACCCCATAACTTCTGTGCTACCCTTTAACATTCCCGGGCCCACCCGTGGGCTATAATAGCTATAATGACTTTAATGACTAGACTTATTACCCTTTTAGATGCAACACTGGCTGTGTTGAACTGACAAATCTTATATACGACCAACAAGTGGGTAACAAGTAATAATGAAAGAAGATTAAATTCCTTGCTAGCAGCAGGGGAAAAAAATGAAGCAAGAAGTAAAGTTATCTCTGCTGAGAATCTATATCTCCCACGGAGTGCCAGAGGGTTTAGAAAGTCTCAGAAACCTAGAGAACCACTTACTCGCCATGCTCCGTGCTGAGGTCTGCGGGATCTTCTACAAGTGGCAGTGCTCTTTTCCAAGAGAACTGAGGTGCTGTTAGACATGAACTGCTTCTGAGCATAAGTAAGAGCACTGTTACCCATGCTGCAAACCCTAATGGGGATGCACCCCAGTAAAAAGTGAGCCACCTTTATAATACAGAAAAACCCCAAGGTAAAAGCTGCAGTTATCCCACTAACCCAAACCCTGCTTTGTTGTACAGGCTTCTGGAGAAGCTCTGTTCATTTTATGTGGATACAGAGATGCCCTCTCTCAGAAAGAGACCACATAGGTCTGTCAGGCTGTTATTAGTTTAATGTATGCGTCTGAAGAAGTGCATGTACGATGGGTATTGGTGCTGGCATCTTTAGATTTGGAATTGGCACTGTGGAAGAACATGAAATAGAGCTTGCTAAAACTTGCTAGACTGTAGCTGTACTGTAGCTAGATTTCTCGGGAGGTGCACGTCAGGTTAGGTAGGAGGTTGCGGTGCAGGGTTAAAATTGGATTGCAGTTATGGCGTGAGTTACAACGTAGATCTGACTCAGCAGTATAATTCACATGTAGCATGAATCTCAGACCAGGATCTCTTCCACACTCTAAGCAGGCAGCTTTCAGTGAGTTGATATGAGACCAAAAAAAAGGGGTTCAGATCAATACTACTAGTATTACAAAGCTGGTAGTCCTGGTCACTTTTCCCACTGCATCTTTGCTTTATTTCTATTACTGAAAAATCTGATTGTCATTTATTGTTTAACCTTTATTGTTGAGTTATTCTGCCAGAGACTAAATGCCCAATATCTGTTCATTTTATCACTGGGAATTGAAGGAAAGGTTTGTTGTTGTGAGCGCTGTTATTGGACAAGGTGGATGAGGATATAAAAAGAGGCTTTACTTATGTAAGTTATTAAATCTATCCCTATTGTTCTGTTATCGTGCCCATCCCGTGCTTTTTCCACTGAACTTGGGGGGGGGGGGTGGAGGAATAATATCAAAACAAATTTAAAAGATTACAAGCATAAAACTTGTGATGAATATTATTTAAGGTGAGAAGGTCAGGCGCTCTGCGTGGTCTGCTTTCCTCTCAAAGATGAAAGGCAGTAACAATAGGGGCTGCAGAAGCAGCAGAGTCTGATGTAGCCTTCCAGATGTGAGATACAATCTGGAGATTAAATCTTTAAACGTCTCTCATAAAGGAAATGGAGCATGTATCGAGCAGTGATCTCTCTGAACTGTGTCTTTTAAATGATATCAATTGGTCTGGTTTTCAGTGATGAACTACTGTATGGTATGAAAGCGAATTGTTGGTGCCTAAGATGCTTCCTGCGCCTATAAAAACACAAGGTCAGTCAAATTTATTGGACAGATGATGGTAGCATGGTAGCAGCTGCTCTAAATCAAATCAGAAAAGGGGGAGCTGTACTGGCTGATCTTCTGTCCATGAAGCTGCATGCTTTATTTTTTTGGTAATAAGTTACGACTTTCGACGTATTGGTTTCCGCCCCGTGGCCAGAAACTGTAACAAAGACCGAAAAGACCAGTGACATTTGTCTGTTAAGTCATTTGTTTACTGCCAGGGAAAGAACAGCAGTGCGTGCATAACCGTGAAGTGTTTCATCTCTGAGATGTGTAAGAAAATGTCTCTGAAGTTCACAGATTAAACTAGTTGATTAATTTTTCTCTTTGATCTCGATATCGTAAGGCAGAGCTGCAACAGCAGGTCGACGGGATGGGTTTGTATAGATCTGAGCTGTTCTACAAAAGCTAATAACATCAAGAATATAATACACACAAACGCACAGCTTTTTGCACGGCATTTTCTCTGACTTTCAGGATTAGCAGAGGAGGTCACAGCAGCACTGTGTCACTCTGAGTCACTATTTGTCTCCCTCTATTGGCTAAATTTATCAAAATATGATGAATTAAAAGGACTTTGTAATCAAAGGAAACATTAACAACACCCCCAGAGTAAGTAAATGAGTAGGTTTAGCATTCATTTTTGCCCTTTAGAAATCTGCTTCCCCATATTCTGTAACATTAGACATGTGCAAGTAGAAACTTAATAACTTAATCTCAAATACTGGTCAGGATTGCTGAAAGACCTATTACATAAAAAATGTTATTACTGCTACTTAGGTTTTATCATGAAGGCCACGTATTCATGCACTGGCCATTCATTCCTTTTTTATGTGTCATTAATGATGAATAGGAAAAAAAAGAGCACTTTTATCAATAATCCTTTAATATATGAAAGAGGCATGTATTAACAGAATATACAGTGTAACAGACCAAGTCCCACAGTTTTCATTTATAACACTTCTTCACCAGGCTACCCCTCGGAGTAGGCAGATTGGAAAAATACGGCTGATTGTTGTGATATTCTGCTGTAATCCACAAAACTTTAAACACAAAAAACAAAGAAAACAGAGGAACTTCAGAAATTTTTGTAGTGGTTTATATCCGACTGACAAACAAACAAGCGTCTTCGTAAATGTCATCTCTGTAAAACCCGCCAAATCGACACCAGTTCAAACCACACCGGCTGATCAAATGTGTTCGATTTGGGAACGTCGGTACTAACACGTGTGGTATTGCTGTTCATATGCTTGCAAACGAGCCAGTTAAGCTGCTTTCTCTGATGTGACATGAGCGCGCGCACACGATGAGGTAAGACGTACATGTCTGATGTGCTGCTCATTTCTGTTAAACAACATGCTCGCAGGACATTTCATCGGACGCACTTGCCAGCCACTCGGAATTATACATGTAAAGCAATTTTTAAAAGGCTCATTCAGATAATTCAATTGTTACAAATGAATAATCAATAATGGTTTACGCCAACCTGAACAGACGAGTTTGTGTATTTAAAGAAAAAGATCCACATATTCAGCTACTGAACACAGAGTAACCAGGACGATGTTAACTGGTTGTATCTGCTAATTAAAAAGGTTTTGTGATTGCATATAAATGTAGGTCTGCACACACACACACGTGCGCGCACACACACACACACACACACACACACACACACACACACACACACACACCTGGAGACTGAGGAAAAGGAATGCTCATTCGCTTTCATGCTCGCTACAACATATTTAAAAATGTAAAAATCTTCAGGAAAAGAACATTAAAACATCTCCACATACTCTCGATTCACATTCCTTATCTCGATTCATGTTATGCATTGCACTGGATCAGGATAAAGGGAAGTTCAAACTGAATGTGGAGCAGTAGGTCCATGCTGATAACAGACTTGTACATTCATGGTATGTATAAGGCTCCTCCTCGGGAATGATTTAAGCACCCACAGGGGGGAAGCAGAGAAAATTAAGAAGGTGTTTCTTGATGCAAGGCCATTATGATAAAGGACAAAGCGTAATTAGCATCGTTCTCTCCCTCCTGCTTTACCCTGCATTAAAGGAATACAAAAGCAGAATTAGCCAAAGCCGTTAAAAACAAACATACTCGAGCAAGTTCACCTCTGTGGAGTCTGCATATTTAAATCCTGCCAGGCGGCTACTGTGAATTATTATGGCATTATTATCCTTATTACCAAGGTGACTGTCTTGGCACATCCATTCAAGCACGATGTTGGCTGCAGAGCGGTTTTTATTTAAGAGCTGCAGCCCTGTAGTCCAGGAGAATTGACACTCACGGCCTCCGCCTGCGTTCAGCTAGATCCTCAGCATAACTCAAACGGCTGCAGCTCTCCACTTCATCAAACATAACACAGGATCTCATCCTATGCATATGCACTCTTCTGTTATTTCTCTTTGGTCTTTGGAGGGAACGGTGTGTTAAAGACCCTGAACAAAGACTTTCCAATTAAGATTTTTAGAAGAGAGAAAAAAAAAAACATGAAAATACTTCACAGATTTGTTAAACTTTCTCATTTGTTAATTAGTGACACACATTTGTTTCAACCCACAGATGGAGGGAAGAGAAAAAAGAAAACAACACACACACACGCACACACACACACACACACACACACACACACACACACACAGGTTTCATCCAGATTCATCTAACAAACTGAACAGTAAGTGAAATCAAAGAAGCCCACACACAAAGCATGACAAACAACTTTCGCGGCACGTCACAAAAATATAACTCCAGGTGAGAATTAACTGCAAGTTCATCCTGTAAAACGACTCCATATTTATTCTAAATGAAATCTGTTTTCGGAGATTACTGGAAGCTGTTACTCACTGATTACACCTAAAGTGCTGATATAAATGAGCTTCTCCTATACACACGCATCTATCTGAACCGGGGAGAAGTCATTAAGGCTCTGTCGCTCTTGTGCAGATGCATTGTTCTCCGCTGGCGATATTTCTACTTGTGCATTCACGGCGCCTAAACTCAAACGACTCCCGCTGTGTCGTGTGTTCCTCTTTCGTCAAAAGAGCCCGATGTTTAAAAATACATCAGAATGGTAGAGGCTCTGAAACAGGTGCACTATGATCAGGTAGATTTTTGATTTTTCTTTTTTTTTCTGAAGGGGGGGCGTGGGTGAAAAGCAACATGTGACATGTGCACACGACAGACGATCTTAAGGTGGCGTCGCTGAAAGAACTCCTCAGTATATGTATTCTGCAGACCGACTCTGAGAGAGAAGCAGGGAAAGTTTTCCTGCACTGTTCACAGAATATTAATGCTACTCATCTTTCAGCTAGTCTGTGTTGCAATTCCAAACATGTTTTCTCATTTTTGAGAGTGTGTGTGTGTGTGTCTATATCTAAAGTGTGCATATATGGACCTGTGTGTGTAGTCAAGTAAATCCGTTCCTAATCTAGCTTGTGCAATGTATCCGAATGACATTGTGACAGCCAGAAACAGCTGTTGTGGTTAAATGCTTTGAATAATATACAGAATTACTGAGTGAAGCCAGTTATAGCAGAACTGAACTCACTCCAAGAGAGTGTTTTCTGAATGAATGAATAAATGAATGAATGGGGAAAAAACCCCATAATAATTAAAGAGGGGGTGACGTATAGTGTGTAAACTTTAACATGAAAAATAACGTGACTATTTCCTCAGATGGAAACCGTAGCGGCCAGACTGATTTCTACAAATGCCGCCACGTGAGATAGATTGTTAGCTCGACTATTGAACTACACCATCAATAATCTAGTCAAAGTTAAAAGCAGCATTCATGTTATATTGAGACTGTCGCTAATATTAAAAAGGTACGGCGTGTATTTGCTATTCTATTTCTTAAAAACAATCCAAAAGAAAAAAATAAAAAGGACAACACTGAATTAAAAGATAAAAGCGTTACTGTAACATTGTTTAATTGTCATTTGATTTCTAGGTTCAACTGGCACTTCCCACATGGAGGGACAATGAATTCACATTTTGGCCGTGGAAATGCCATTTGTTATCGTTTGGCATTCCTAATAACAACAGAATTGTGGCCAGACAAAACCTTGGCAGTTAGCTAATGATATTATTTGGTCTCCATTAGGACCGCTAACACTCACAATACGAAGCTAATTTGCAGCTGACTGATGAGCTGGAAGTAAAACAGGTGCCTGTAAAGCTAAACAATGAACCCGAGAACAGATTTATCTATAAATGACAGGAAATGAATGAAGAATTAAAAGAACATCTTTAACAACAGACATATGTTCTTTTGCAAAGAGAAAAATATAAGACAAATATG
The DNA here is from genome assembly GCF_001858045.2 of Oreochromis niloticus. Lineage (NCBI taxonomy): Eukaryota > Metazoa > Chordata > Actinopteri > Cichliformes > Cichlidae > Oreochromis > Oreochromis niloticus. The sequence goes on along the minus strand of NC_031966.2, from coordinate 29,034,785 downwards.
GTATACAGAAGTCAAGTAAAAAGAAAAAAAGAAGATAAAAAAGGCCCCAAACTAGCAATCCCATGTGCCTGAGGGATGCTCGGAGATAAACAACAATCTCTATCATTAAACCCCCTTTCTCAGTCTAGCACACACTTACAATCCTTATTATTTCGTGTCATACAATACACTCAATCAACAGATGATGCAATCACCATAGGGCGAATGGGGTAACTTTTGGTGTTTATCTAAATTCAACAGACACGGATGGAAAAATAAGATATGCTTTTAACTGGCGGCAGGAAACACATATTTTTAGCCAGGCCCTGAGGTATAAGGGAAGGGGGCGGTCGAGGTGCACAAGTTCCATGTAAAGAACAGGAAGGACACAAAACTATTACTGGAAATTAATGGCACTTTTTACATTTGAACTTGAACAGAAAACTCTCAAAGTGACTTAAATTTGCAGATATGACTGACCAGTGTTCAGTTTTTTTGTCTCTCTTTTGGTTTTTTTTTAGTGGTCATAAAAAAGGTCACAAAGGAGAAAAACGACACGCAGACGAATCCATGCGGCCAGCAAGTCATCGTCATCTGGAGGAGAAGGAAGTGTGGAGGTGGGTGCGTGCTGACTTTAAGGGAAGGTCTTCAGCCCCCTTGCTGAGCAGGACAAAGGCTCTGTGACAACATGTTGCTTGAGGTTTTTTTGTTTTGTTTTGTTTTTTTAAAAAGGAGACATTTTTCCTTGTTTTGTTTTTTTTTTTTGTTGTTGTTGTCCATGGCTTCTGATCTCCGAGTTTTCTGGAGTCCTTGTGCAACTGCGTGCCTTAAATAAATTTGTCGAAAGAAAAAAAATAATAGAGGGAAAAAAAAAAGTAGGCAGGACTCTCTTCTGTATATTTGGGTTAAAATCCCAGCTGAGTGGTAAACAAAGTTCTGACTGTTTGGTTTGTGTGTGAAATATATTCTCTTTTTCAAGTTTCACTCACACACATATCGGTGTGTGAGAGCGTGTGTGTGTGTTGCTTAGCTCAGTGGCAAAAGTAGACAGATTTTGTCGGCTGTCCACCTCAGCCAGACGGTAGTGTGCTATGCGAGTTCAGGCTGGGGCCGCCCCACTTCAATTCTCCTGTCACCAGTTGGCTTTGACAGCTCTGATGTCACTCACGAGGTTTTGAGCAAGGCAGATACCAAAAATCTAGAAGAAAATAAAAACATTTTTTTTAAAGGCCACACAGGATTTTAAGTCACTGGATTAAGGCAAAAAAAACCCAAAAAACCAAACTACAGTTACATGTTCTCAACACTAGATGGAAGCGAAGACATAAAATAAAAAAAACTAGAACTATTGCTAGTTTTAATTAAAGGCCTCATTTGCGATACAGCAGGTTTCTTAGTGTGAGAAATCTCCAAACAACAGCTCATTACCTGTAAAAGTGCAATTCCAACAAAGACGCCGGCTACAATAATCAGGTTGTCTTGAAGCCACTTCTCAAACTGTCCCACGCAGCCCTTGGTATAGATAAACCTCTGCCGGTCCAACTCCTTTTTCACAAACATGAACATAATTCAAGTGCATTAAAGTTTCGAGGGAGGAAACACGTGTTTAATTTATGGCATATTGAATGATCTGCTCTCTGAGAGGATGCTGGCATTGCTCATTATTTAAACAAAAACTGCTACTCTGCCCTATGACTAATGCTGAGCACATACAAACACAAGATAGTGTTTTGCCCACTGACTCCATCACAGTTGATAAGGGCGTGAAGACCGCACGATAAGCTGAGTCACAGCCTAAGATTACAACATGTCAGTGTTCTCAATTACGCTGACTATCAATGCAGTGTATTCTTTTCCACCAAGGACACTGGTGGACTGAACAGACAGACAAAAGCTGTTTCCTGTTGCCTGACAGATGGCCGTTTCTGCTGTTGGATCCAGCTGATGATGTACGTGCTTTATTCAGACACGAAAATTTTACAAAAAACCCCCAAAACAAAACAAAAAAGGGTGTAATTAAAGCTGCAACGAAACTAAAAAGGGGCTAAGAATTGGTGCCACTGTACAATTCATTCTTTGTTATCCTTCAGACAAGTCAACCAGGAAAATCTTTTGTTCTCTTTCAGAACTTTAAATCTAGTTTTAAACCAATGAGGCAGAGAGAGCCACTTTGCAGCCAAAAAAAATAGCAGGAAACACAATGTTGTTATAGCTGTGGACTTCCTCTAAAACTATTTCAGCCCTTTGCCTTTGTTGTGCTCCTGTCCTTGCCATACTTCCTGCTCTTCCTCTTTCCCACCCTGCTCCCCGCTCAGGTGCTGCACAGGAACTCTCTGCACATCCCTGATAGTTTCAGCAAAATGTCAATGGCCAGGGTGTTAGCGCACAGAAAATGAATTCATAGCAACTCAATGGCAGGTGGTTCACTGTACTGCAGCTCGCCTAGCAACAGCAATCTTTCTGACTGCAGTGCAGTGAGTTGTAACCACCACACCCACACACACATAGAGGAAAAGGGAACGGACTGGCATAACCCACTGAGTCGCCAATTACAGAGTGTAGTAAGGCTGCTCTTGAGGCTATAACTGGATCCTAATTATCCCCGTTAGAAGAACAATCTGTTATTAAGGCAAGAAGCATACAGACTAGTCTGTGTGTGCTACTTAACCCACTATGTTCTCTATATCTAACACCAGCCATCTGTTTTTAGCTATAGTAGTTTTAAAGAGAGAAAATGCAGAGAATGCCATAAAATCTCACATTTAATTGGTTTTCCTTTGCATTTCAAACACAAATTCACTTTTTGATCAACTGACAATCAAGTCCAATACAAATGAACCTGACTGTCACTCTGCCTTCGACAACTTAGACCGTTTCAGTCAAACGGGTTTGCAGGCTGTCAGTCAATTCGCCCTCGGGAGTATCTCCAGCAGCATTGCATCATTTTAACCAAGATTTCTTTCTTCCTGCCAAGCTCCACATTTGCAACTGACTCTATCGTATGAGAACTGGTTAAGCGTTGCAATTTGTTGGGACTCTAAATTACAGATTTCCTTGATTTCCTTGCCTAAAGAGATCTACGGAAATAGAAGAGATACCAACCACGTGCTGCCGAACATCATAACCACATTGCGTGTTGATGACATCCTCCTGCAAAAAAAACAAACCAAATGGAGATTAAAACGGGATCCTCTACCACATTCATCCGTTACAATTGAACCTAAGGTCAGAAGGTTTGTAATAATGACTCTTTGCATGAGAGAAACTTCTTATGTTGACACACATGATGCATGGCTACAGATTATTACACGAAACAAAAAGCTGATTATGGACAGTTGTTTGTGCTGCTGAAACGCGACTCACTGCAGGGTCTTTGATGCAGCACGAAAAGGGAACGCCACAGCGCTCCCTACTGGGATTCCTGTCAGTGCAGTTGAAGTAGATGTTCAGGTTCCAGTCGTCAGGCCCGTGTGCTCCACAGCATGACCACTGGGACAACAACAACAAGAAGCAGAGATTAAACAGCTAACTCTAGTATACACACAGATGTACTTTCTTTGATCTTGCCATCTGAGCCCTTAAGAGGCTGGCTCAGGTCAGCCTAGGTTGTTAGCTTACTATGGCCAGGTAATGACTACAAACAGTGAGATTCAAGTATGAACACAAAAGCCAATCTAATCGCCTTTAGGGTGCCTCATGACAGAAACTAGCGTTTACACACAGGAGCAAATTATCTCAACTGCTTCCTCCACATAATTGGATAGCCATTTGACCGAAATACAATCACATTAATCAGAAAAACCACTCCACATTTGCAGCAGCTGAGTCTCTTCATTCTTACCATAACAAGGCTGACTCTTCATTTTCTGAGCTCACATGTACAGCTGCATTTCTAAAGAAGGAAGTAACTTCTTCCAGCGAAGAGACATGAACGATTTTAAGATAACGAGATACCATCGGTGGGGGTGAACTCACATATTCCTGGGCAAAGTCGATGAGATTCTGCAAGTCGATGTCATCGCGGTATGCCTTGACATTATTGTTGATGAAAAAGTTAAGCTGGTCTTTGATCCAGTCCTTAAAGACGAAGGCAAGGATCCCTGCAGTCAGCTCCAGGAAGAAGATCAAACCCAGGAACACAGAAAACTGAAAAGTACAAGTAAACACATGCAAACAGAAAACAATACACCTGTCACTTCAAGGAAGGAACAAGGAGCACCAAAGAAAATCCTGTGCCTTTCCCCGTTTCTGCTTGAAAATGAGTGTAAGAACAACTTTAATGTAATGTTCCTGTGCAGGTCGGGTTCTAGGGCCTGTCCTGATTTGCTAAGTGAGAGTGTGGCCATAAAAACTGCACTCCCACAGGTCCTATTGAATAATCCCTTTACAGTAAATGTAGGAGAAGATGCTGATGATAAATGCACAAAAGCCACATTAGCTCCTCACGCTGATGCCTGATTTACTACTGCTAATGGACATCTGCTGGAGTTAATAGCTACTCAGAATCACAGGCAGCAACAAGGCGAGTTTGTCTCTGTCAGTCACAGGATTTTATCAATAAAGCTGAACCCAAATAAATCCTGGTGGTGTTGTGGCAGAAGAAAGAACTGCCTAATACGCATAAGAAAAAAATAGGCTTTAGTGGAGCAGTATACCTTTCTGATCATTAAACAGGATTTGGTTTACTGATGAGCTATGATATGCCACACCGTCATTCATAGCATTTGGCTCAGGCGAGTCAAAGTGACACCTGCTACACAGATGCCTTTAGCCCTGGTGTGAAGTGCAGATCTAAGGGGTGTGAAATAGTTAAAACAGTGTCTGTGCATATAACGCCTAGAGGTGGCTTACAAATTTAAGCAGTAAGGTGTTCTCTCTGAGCGCTCCGATACATCCAGCAAAGCCCAGAATGAACATGACCCCTCCGACGACGATGAAGAGCCATACAGGGTCAAAGCCCCCTAAATCTGTGATGGATGACAGATTGGACAGCACGCCCTGAGGGGGAAGGAGGAAGACAAAAGAGTGGTTAAAATTCAGACCATAATACTTCCAAAATCAATCCTTACCATCCCCATGACAAGATCTCAGTAAAAATTCTCCTTTTACAAAAACACAGTTAACCTTGAGAAGATCCTGTGATGTCTAAGAGAAAAAGTGAGATTTAACTAATGTCACAGCCTGCTGGGCCCTGTTCACCGATGCAGACTTGTAGCAGGGAAATTTAATAAACTGAAATACTCTTATCCCATTACATTCTTATATATCAATGTGATGTTTTCAAAATAAAATAAAGAACCTCGCTGAGGTTTTGTTATCAATTTAAATGTAACATACACTCACTCTATGGCATTTTTGTGGCAAAATTATAAAACAAGTAACTTCTCACAAGAGGCACTTCAAAGCCTCCTGAAAACACAGAGACATTTGTCCTTCCACTCTCCTCTCTGAAAGCCACAGTGTGGCCACCATCTTGTCTTGTCAGCCTCTGCGTTTTTAGAATTATTTACAACAAGACAGACTTCAACTGTAATCATTCCCAATTCTTAACTATACTGTATATTGCAACTTTAACGCAATATATTTGATTGCGCCAAATTGCTTCAAATAAATGATTAGTCTCCAATCTTTATGATAGTTTCATTTTAATGGAGGTAGACAGAATATTATCCAAAAATCGAGAAAAAACATATTACATAAAGTTTGCATTACATATGAAATTATTCACATGTCATTGAGCGAAACAAGTATTTCATCCTCTGCAAACCAGCCAGAATTCTGGCTCCCACGAGTGTGTGTGGGCACAGAGCCAATCAGTCAATCAAGGATAGTCCTGATCTCAGCCTGTTAAGCGTATAAAGCACACCTGTCCACAGAAGCCATTTCTTTCATTCCAGCCTCTCCACCCAAAGGGCGAGACCAAAGAGCTGTCAAAGTCTGTCAGGAACAAAGTGTAGACCTGCACAAGGCTGGAATGGGCTACAAGACCATCACCAAGAAACTTGGTGAGAATGTAACAACTGTTGGTGCGATTACTCCGAAATGAAAGAAATAGAAAATGAACATCAATCGCCCTCAGTCTGGGGCTCAGTGCAATGAGAAAAATCTTACCGCTGTGCTTGCCAACAGAGGTTTCTCCACCAAGTACTATGTCATGTTTTGTTTGGAGATCAAATACCTATTTCACTCAAAGCCTTGCAAATCAATTTATAATTGTAAATGTGGGTTTTCCCCTGCATTTTTGGTTTATATTCTGGCTGTCTTTATTAAAATGAAAATTAGAGACGGTTTATTTCTTCGGAAGTGAGCAAACTTCACACAAATCCAACAGGAAATAAAATTATTATTTCTTCCGCAGTAACAGTGGGCGTCGTTATTGTTTCTGGATAGCACATTAAAGAAGGTACTTTGCGAAAGCCCCATAAAAGCGAGTTCAAGCTTGTTTTATTAACATGTTTTTGTGCAACCCTGCTATATTTTTCAGTTATTTTGAAAAAGGAAACCACTATGTGTATCCACTCCCAGTCTGACATCCTGTTTGCTTGTCATATATTATAGTGAACATGCCCAACACTTGCAGCTAAAGCCGAGACAGCTCTCGTACTGAGTTAATCTCCCTCTGCATTGAGCAAGGACAAAACTATAGGATGAAGGCAATGCTGGATGCTCATGTTTTTATGGCCCTGCTGCAGAATAAACTGCACGCATTTAAATTTTAGCAGGAGGCCCTGAAACAATAATGTAGTCTGGCTGTGCACAGCAGGCTTGAAACTAATCATCTTAGTCACTGAGACCCAAACTCACCATTACGTCTTTCCAGCAACCACTATTCATCATTCACCCTAATCCCTTTAAATTATTCACGCTGCTCCACAAAGGTACTCCAGTGCAGGCCGATTTGCACAGAGTTCATGACCAGACGTTACTAATCAGTACATGGTTCCACACTTGTGCAGCGATTTCTTGCTAATTAATGAACAAATTGACTGGTAACTCCTCTGAAAGAAGTTTTGAACGTAGCCATGACTCACTTCACACGAGAGGTTAATGGCAACACCTGATCTTTGTAGCCTGTCCAGCGTGGACAATAAACAGTGAACCAGTTTCTGTGCAAAAATAAGATCCAATTTATCGTGCAACAGGCTTTCATACGAGACGAAGCACAAGGCATTCAAATCCTGGTAGCTGTAAGTCAAATGAGTGTGTCATTTGGACCCTATGGCTCCTTATTTGCAGGCACAGCCATTTCAAGCTCCAATCACCGGAAAAACAATTTAACCATTAGCTCGATATTGGCTCAACAAAACTTAGTTACACATCACACTGTAGCTGCAGCAGTGAGTATAATTCATATCCTGAGACGTGTTTACCAGGAACATTATGAGGTTATATGCCTTTAAGTGCTACAAAGTGTTACAGGAATGGAGCTTCTATTTTCCACACCACTCCTCTCAAAAGCTCTGTTTACATCCAAACTCCATCCGATGAATTACACTTCCAGCTTATTACAGCTAGGATATCTGGAAGAATTTTAGCTATGTGGTAACCCTTAGCCAGTGTGTTTGTGTGCATGTGTTTATACATACCTTCTCCGCCCATGCCCACAAGCCTATACCCAAGAATGCAGCTCCTAGTAACTGTAAAACAAAGCACAGAGAGGCGGCTGTGAGATGGGAGGCAACTGATACAAACTGAAACAGTTTATTGCAGATGATACAGTTGTTATTGTAGCAAGATCGGGAATGGTTTGGGAGTGGTGCGGATTACACTGGTTTCCCCCTGGCAACATATGTAAACAGCAGGACTGCTTTAGATTCAGAGTTTTACTGTGGTAAATAAAAATTCAATTCATCTTTTGTCATCCACTGCATCCTTTCTAACAATATTCACATAAGAACAAAGGGATCTCTCATTTTTAATTATCAGAAAAACTGACAGAGAATCACATAGGAAAGAAACCAATAAAAGAAAAACCTCTTTTAGGAGCTTTTAAATAAAGTGAATTCTTCAAAGATTAAATCGCAGAGATATTACACTGAGCTGCTGTAAGGGTTAAAGAAAATCCGTCCAATATTAGTCTTTCATCCCGGTGTAGGTCGAGTTTAAGGCTCACTGCTTCAACTTGACTGAAAGCCAAGTGGCTGTGTTACTAGCCCACGGTGTCAAAAGATGTAAAAATGACACAAAAACAACAGAATAGCTACAGGATGTGAAAAATCACCGGTTTCTGGTGTTTACACGTAGAAATGTTACTGTCTAATCAGCTGCTTAGCTGCTACAAAATGGCATTCATAAGAGTTTTAGGATGGCGAGGGAGTGAGCTGGGGGCAAACTCTAATGGTAGTGCCTGAAATATAATAGCTCCATTGAAATTGTGTTAAATCATTTGTTGGGAAGCTGATTAAATCGCGAGAAGCAGGTAAACTAATGGCAGCCCATTAGCACACACCTAACAAGATCAACGTGACAGTCTTCCAAACAACAACAGCAGTCAGCAGTTGGGATGGGGGGGCTGGCTTGACCTGGTAGTTATATAAGCGTCTGTAGCGAAGGGTGTGGTAGATTCAACTGGAAGGTGACAAGCAGGAAGAGTCAGTGTAAGCAGGCAGACATCAGAAGAGATTAGACTGACAGAGTGGGAGTATTACAGCACTTAGCCTTTGACTTCAAGTTTTTCATGCAGATTAAAGAAGCTGAAAACCGTGACAAAGGAAACCACTTGCGTCTTGCGGCATAAAAGGCACAGCAACACAATTGATCAGAGTCGCCAGACAACATGGATAACTACCAGTTTACTTATTCTAAATAAGGACATTTGTACAACGCTGCCTTCATTTTTCTATATTTGAATGTTAATAACCAATTTGGGGCACTGAACTACTTAAGCAGCTTTGCCAAGCTTGGCTTCAACCCCAAAATGGAATCTATGGAAGCTTTCATTCATTTTGCTTCTCTACTCAATACTGATCAATATTTTTAGGCAAAAAAGAAGGCATTTTAGCATCAATACAACAGTTTTATTATCTGAGTCTGAACAGCATATAAAACCAGAGCAGAAAAAGGCAAGCATATGACTCAGGTGTGCAAAAATTCCAATCAGTTTCACATCATTGTTTTGCAAAGTGCAACCTTAGCATGCTTTGACGCACTGATGAAAGAAACTGAAAAGCTTGGAGGCAAAGCAATTCAATAGACTGGACATTTTGGAGCCTGCTCTCAGTTTCCACCTCTAGTGACTACACACAGAAGAAGCCTTTCTCATAAATGCTCAGTTTTCCAGTCCTTTTCCATGGTTCAGGAGTTTATTTAAAAAAACAAAAAAAAAAACAAACATTATTTGTTGTTCCTGTGTTCATTTTTGGATATGATAATGGTTCCTGTAGGTCCCTGCACTATACCGCTTTACCACAGTTGTGCACCAACACAGAAAAAGAGCAGTACACAATGTATCCAAGAATCTCATCATTAGCAGCTTGTTTGCCACTCCTCCCAACAGAATAGTGAACTTGTAGTCAGCCTTAAAAGCCGGGGGGGGGGAATCTGTTTTTGCCAATTTTCAATGAGCCCGTTGCCATGTTTTTAACTTTATTTAGATTTCTAAGAGTCAGAAAATTAACCTAATCTTTGACACGCAGCTGTAAACCACACCAAAATCACTGTAATTCAATTATGCAGTAAGAAACAAGCTTAAAGATAAGCCGTGGCATTTTTCCAGTTCTGCGAATGGAAACATTTTTATCTGACAGGGTCAAGCGGGACATGCTCAGTCCAACTACTGCTTTCACAATATTCCGCTTAATCAGGAAGAGTTCATGCCAGTAAACATACAATAACAGATATTTTCACGGAAATACAGACCTTGGAAACCACAACGCATTATGAGTAACAGTGAAAAACATTACTTTGATTTGTTTACAAGAGAACTCCATCTCACTTTTAGGCTGCATTTGGTAACAGTACCAGTACCCAGAGTTACACACCACAAACATTTGTCTAAACACAGAGAGGTACACCACACAGGCTTTTAAAATAACAGAATGTCCAAAACCCGATACAGACACCAATATTTTTCGCCCCTTTCATTCGAAGTGTTTGTTGTTGTTTCACTGGGGATGTCAATCTGCCTCCTCACCGAGTAATATCAAATAACTTGCAAAGCATCCTTGTATTATTTTGTATTAGCATAGTATTAAAATGTTCAATCTTGCATCTCTAAGCTCATCCAGTCTTATATTTCACCTAAGAAATCTAACAAACCAACCCCAGTCAATATATTGTCTTCAACTGGATTTTAAAATGCAGTTGAAAAGAATTTAAAGTGACATACAAAGCCTTGCTGAGACCTTATTCCATCAGACACTTTCTGACTAAATTTTGATTTATTTTACAAGTTTTTAATTCATTACATCACTGAAGTGTGAAAGAAAAAAACTGATGTGGCAAAATACAAGAAATTGGTGCAAAATCTGTGCCACCACCAAAACTTCTGGCTACGACTGTATATATAAATGAAGGTATGCCATGTGTCCTAGACAAACAGTGCAGAACAAAAGAAGTGGACACCTTAAAATCATCTATAACAGATGAACAGTATCTAAAAGTCATGTCCTTAAGAAATGGAAATTGTGTGGAATTACCAATGCAGATTTTCATCCATCTGGATAGCATCTGATTGGAAACCACTTTATTTTCAGCATGACAATCCAAACACAATGCCAATGCAGTAAAATTACCTGGATAGAAAAACCCAGAGTGGAACACTATCAGTCATGGATTGGCCTCCCCTCAACATCATTGAAGCAGTGTGTTCTCATCTTGACAGAACAAAAGAAAAGGCAGCCAACATCCAAAGAAGAGCTATGAATGTCCTTCAAGAAGCCTGGAGAACTATTCCTGAAACCTACTTAAAGAAAATACAAGAAAGCTGCCTAAGAGCTTAGGCTGTATTGAAGAATAAAGATGAGGAGTGGCTCAAGACTTTGGCACACTAATGCCAAAATTATTGTCCCATTAAGAACATTGTACCAACCTTGCTGCAAGTGAAAATAAACTTTTCTGTATATGTACACTTTTATGTCATTCCTACAACCATTTCTACAGCCACTATGCAAGCCATGCACCAACATTTTACTAATATGTACTGACTTTACTCATTTTTGCTAATCTTTTTCCTGTCATGCATTAAATCATTAAGAGTTCATTAACCTTTGAATAGCCATAAGGGGCATATATAATAGCCATTATTTCCTATGCAATACTTAATGTCTACATCAGAAGTTCTCATATTGAGACAATGATTATTTCAAGAGGAACCTTAATGGAATTTATTACTGCAGCCTTCAGGTGCTTGAAAAGGTGTCAATAGTGTTGAGTTTCAAACTACAGAAACGTGACAGTTAGAGGATCAATACTGCAGAATTCCAATTAGCATCTCTTAGAATTTTATATAAAAATGTTAAATAGACACTTAAACAACTTCTTGCAGGTAAATTCTCAATTTATTAATAAAAAGGTTTCCTGGCAGGCGAGTATGAATGCACGCCCCTTTCTTTTCCCATTTCTACTCTACCATGAACAATCCAGTGAAGCAGAAAGAAACCTATTCAGTGTGGTGCTTCTGAAATGTAACACCATCCAGACACCACAAAAGTATTTCGTGGTGTCTGGCTGGTGTTTGGTTGTAGAACCAATTTTACTATTGTTTTTATTTCCGGTCAAGAGTACTTCAGAACACATCGGGTTGTATTTCCTCCTGCCACAGCTTGATGTGGCACTGAAGACAGCATTATAGAGACATCTATGCCTGGTACTAATTTATTCTGGGGTGGGGTTCTTCTGCTGTTCTCAGCTTCAATCTGTGATCAGTTATTTTATACTTTATAAAGTTAATGTAAGTTTCAGAAAGGACAGATTCCTGAAAAAGCCCCAAATCAATATTTTGTTTGAGTAAAAATTACATTTCTACTGAATGTGTTATTTGTTTTTTAATCTATTGCAGAGATTTGACAGGACAGATCAACTAAGCAGCATTGTGAAATGCACCATGATAACTGGCAGTCTGTGTTCGTGCTCTGTGCTTTTTGGAACCTTATCTGTAAATCAAACTTTCCTTTACGGACCAGTACGTTTTAGACTGAACATACTGAAAGAATACAAAACAGAAACAGAACTGAAACTGTCTTTGTATAGTGCTTGCATAACATCCTTATTTTGTCTAACTTTTCTCACAACCTGAATCAAATTCAGGTCAGCTTGCGGCAGTGGAATTAGCTACCTGAGCTAGACTCTCTAAATACCACTCTCTGTGGCAAAACGTCCTCCAGACAATCTTTTCACCTTATTAACAAACTCCTTAAGCAAGACAGCTGGCTTTGGGACTTTGTTGATCAGGTGCTTTGATGGAGGAAACCTGCTACCTTTTTCCCTGTAAAGGTTTTAACGGAGAGGACAGGAACAGCGCTGCAGTTCTGGACGCGAGAAACACTTTTTCCTTCACTCAACTTGAGCTCACCATCTGGGTAACAATTCTGACCCTTTGCTCTTGTGTGTGAACAGACTCCAGCTCCACGTTAAACTGTGCCAGCATCATCATGACTGCTGCTGTTGTGTCATCAGTGTTTTTGTTTAAAACTGTGGGCCCTGTGGGCTTAATGTTATCAAACTTTTTATTCACACGCTGCTCCCAAATACATTTCTATTGCAGGCCTGTTTTCAGTCGCAAATGTGAGTTAAACCCTTGCATTTCTGTGTCCATAGTGACAATAGTGCGCTACAGAGCCGTGTGTTAAATGAAACGTCGACGCAAAGAATTTCTGTCGAGAACTTTTTTTTAAATAACTGAATTATTTGAAATACTCAATAAATCTCTTTGTACAACAAAACAATGTACGAGTCACCAACTTTGGTTTTTTAACAATATGTTATTAAAATACTCAGGATCTGTTCATTTAAATCTCACCCGCACGAATAATGCATTTCTTTTGCTTTTGATTAATTTGATCATTCTGTCAAACCTATGTATTTTATCGGAAACTGATCAAATAAAGTATGAATCTAGGTGTCTCTTTATTTGCGTTATTATTCAAATCAAGGTTCCTTCGCTGTCAAGTGCTGCTTGTAAAATATGTCCATCCCAAAGGGAGGGTTTTCTCTCCATGTGGACTAAGAGATTATCAACACTTGAAAAGATGCCTCCCTAAGCCAGCTGATCCCATTAACCTCTACTAACTGGCAGACAAATCAAGCTCCCCACTCCTGCACATGCATGCACACATAGACACACAGGATACAGTGTCAATCCCCTTTCCATGACTCCCTAAAAAAACATGAGTATTTAATGAGGGGGATTGTGTGACACCGTGATTCTCAATCTCAGCAGCAATGTCAACAGGGTGAGCAAATTGTTAAGCTCATCACATTCCACAACATATATCTTTATTACTAATACTTTCATTTTTGCATCACATGGCTACAAAATATATATACTGATTTTGCAGATTAATTCTTTACATGAAAGCTTAATTCAAACGTCCAAAGAAAATAAACTTTACAAGATTCAACACCAGATTCTGAGACCGTATAAATGAATAGAAAAAAGGAAGAAATATCACTAAGTGCACTCTGACACCATGTGTTGGTCTTAGATGTGAAAAGAAGCAGAATACAAGTAGAAAATAGGAAATGTAGCCCAAACGGCAAAACAGGAGGACAGCAGAAAATGGAAACAGACATTTAAAAAAATACACAGAAAACAAAGTTAAATGCAGACTGTGCAAAGCGGGGCTTTCCTTTCACGAACGTACCCGAGCTGTGACGTCAACTCCGAATGGGTCAATTGTAGAGAGTTAAGTTTATGTTAATAATGTTTATGTTAGATTACCTCTCAGAAACTTCTCAGGATGATGCTTGCTAAAGAAACACCATTTCAATTTTGTTAGCTAATGAGTGAAATGTGACAGTAAACCATTAAACAGGAGTAGCTACACTGTCTCCTAGTCTTTTATTTTTTCCTCAATTTAATATTAGCATTTATTCTATTAAACCTCTTCCACCTTACATTAGGTAGTTATTCTTTGGGTTATATAGTTTAATTTGCATTGAACACTACACTTTTTGAGAAACTCTGATATACAACCACAGTGATTAGTAACTGTATTTTCTAATTGTGTTTTGTTCTGTTTTACTAGTATTAAGCACAGGCGTATAGATGAGTTGGTTTTAAAAAGGGGCACATGCACCTCTCAAATGGCTGAAGTCATGACAGAGAGCATCTTTAGTTATCAGCAGCTGGGAACATCATCTCAAAGACAAGAGCAAGCCTCACTCCAGAGCACGTCCAATGCAATCGTGAAGTCATGAACTGAATCATCTGTACACTTTGCAAACTTGTTATTTTGGACTGGAAAAGAAAAACTTTTTGATTTCATTTAAATCTTTATTTGAGCTTGTGGATAGAAGCCATTTTTAGTTTTCTATTAGCACATCTTTTGTTTAAATACTACTGGCACTTTTATTTTGCATTACCTAATATTTGTATTTATTTCATTTTTATTCTGAAGGTCCTGCTGAGTAGTGTTAAGAATACATTGGATTATTTTCAAATACAATTTTCTTCGGTTATTTTATAAACCAGCGCTTTTGAAAATTCATGGACAACAACAATAATTATATTTTAGCATTAAAAATATTTTTGCATTTACACATACTGCTGAATGAACTATTACAGAAACATAAACAATTTTGGTAATTACTAAAAACATCAATTTAGCACATTTAGCTGTGGTATAAACCTTACATTGAATGATGGTCTAATAAATTTGCTGAGCACTTTAATTTCTGATGACAACGTCCCCACATCAGTGTGGTATTCCTCAGTGTTATGGCTAATATAAATAACATTATCAATAGCTTTCATCATTGGCACAGTGGAAAAAGTTTTGAGACTGATCTAAAACCACTAACCAAAGACTGGTCCTGGGTTCTGTTAAATGAGACAACAGAACAAGAAATGAAATATTGACTCTAACACAGCCCATTAACTACATTATAACCTTTCTCAGGCTTTATAATTGCAAAGCTGTCTGACAAATTTACTTACATATTGTGTTCAGTGATTAAGGCTATATTTCAATTCAAAATGATCAATAAGAGATAAAGGCAGAAGTGGCATAATATATCATATAGCTGATCAGCTGCCATGTCTCCATTTTAAGGTAGAGTCACTGAGATGGCCTGATATGAGAAATGCTGAAAACCAAAGAAAGGAAGATACGTTCTAGGAACACACACACAATGGGATCTTTAAAATATTCTGGTTTCCCACAGCTTAAGGTGTCTTATCAACATTTATTCCTTCATTTTGTCAATACTGAGAAAATCTAACTGTGCCAAAGGTACGGCAAAAAAAAGTCTTGCTCTCCTTAAATGGTATCAGTAATGCAATCAACATTGCAATAACTAGACACGTGAAACCATGACTAAGTCACAGAGCATGTCTCCGAATAACGTCACACCTGGTTGTTTACAGGTGTGCTCCAGAGCTGTAATCATGCAACTTGCCTTTTGGTGCCAAATGTGAAAAGACAGAGCTGTAGCTGGCTAATAACACTCTCGCTTGCATTCAACCAACTCAGCAACTTGGTTACAGCTTAACAAGCTCTTAATTACAGCGTGCAGAGCTCCCAAACATTTCAGCAGCTCAGGCAGAAAATGTGATTAATTAATTGGATGTGGGGAATGTGTCTATTCTAAGGATGAGAGAAGGTGTGTTGTTCGTGGGTGAGAATGCCTGGCTGTCAACAGCAAGCCTGGGTACTGCGAAACCTCACACTAAAAGCAAGTATTGCTCCATTTTGTTCACAATATTTATGGCCTTACAAGCATTTTGTCTCAATTTAGGCAGCCTTTTCAAGCCTGACAAGATCACTAGAGGAAAGACAAATGGGTTGATTTGTGGAGTATAAACCCCATCTCTCTCTATTTCAGCAATGCACTGGCTTGTCTGTCAAATCCAGTTCTGCAGCACTCAGACAAGAGTAGAACATCTTCTAGTGATTATTAACGGAAACAGCCAGCGAGCTGGAACTTGTTCCACTGTTTTACAGAGAGTTCAGACACATGACTGTTAGCTTGGCCTAAGTGTGAAACACTGTAAAAGAACACAATGTGTCAGATACAATGCTGACAAAGCCCATGACTCAATATTTCCTTGTTGATTGCTTATTCAGATGAAATTACAATAAACTCTTTATTTCTGCCGATAATATTAGCCTCTGTAGCTACAAAAATCATGTTCATGGCACAGAAATATGTGGCAGGTATGATGTACTCATATTTGTTTTGAAGGAAAAGTGTTGCGGAATGAGGAAGCGATAAGGAAAGTTTGAGCAATGCCAGAAAAGGCAGATACACGTGAAGTCCGTGTTCCTTGTGAGTCTGATAGAGCAAGCATATGACGGGAGAAAACACAGACTTACAAGCCCCCCCCCCTCAATCTTTGTTCTCACCATTACTCTTTGTGCATTTGTGGGTGTGAGCGAAGACAAACAATGCTGTCCCGCACAGTCTGGGCACTATAGTATAGGGAGTGAAAGAAAGCATGGAAAGGGGAGGGTTGGGTGGTATTCAGACCGTATGGCCTTTTCCTTTAAACTGTGTGTGGGAAGACCTCCTGGGGCAGACAGACACGCCATTCCTTCACCCACAGACATTATATTATACCAGCCCACAGAGGCGATGCAGATGAGTGAGGAGGGAGGTGTGGGCAAGACTGAACAGAGAAACTTTTCAGAGAGGGGATAAAGATGGAGGGAGGGGTATTGTAAAGGAGACGTGCAACCACTTGCCACTGCCCCATCAATGCAGATGAGATTCATGCTATTAGTCAGCTCAACTAGGAGCAGAAACCATTATAAAAGAAAATGACTCCTTTATTTTTCTTTACTAAACTTTACATTGAAATTGAGAAGTTACATTTGTAAGTAATCTGTCTCTGATGGCCAAAAGTTTCTAAATGGAAAACTGTCAACTTTACAAGTAATAAGTAGAGGTACGCAAAAAAAAGGAAAGAAAAAAATTTTAATCCTAAATAAATAGAGTGTGTAGCCGACATTTTAGGGCATGAACACTGTCCTACATTAAAACAAATAATTTCCTCCTCATTTACAACAATTTACTTCTGTTAGAACAAGCTAATCTGCTGTGCATGACAACACACAAACATCAACAACACCGCACAGCTGGATGGAAAAAACGTGACTTTCATTAAAATCAAGTGACTCAGGACAAAAACAAACAAACAAAAAAAATATACTAGATAGAGCTCAGCGATCAACTTCCATTGGCCAACAGCACTGGTGCTAACGTTCCCGACGTTTACACGAATGTATACTTCAAGTTATCACTGTTTACCTGAAATTTCTAATAAAAGCAAAAGGAATGAGTAACAACACTGTGTTTACTTACCCAGAATACAATGTTGAATCCAAATAAAAAGTATTTCACACAGCAGCTGACTTCGGCTCCTTTAAATTGACGGTGTTTTCTACTCATTCTTCCAAAGAAAGTGGTGGCTAACTGACGAGCTAGGCAACTACTGATACTCAACCAAAGCTACAGTTCTTAAACAACTGAATACAAGGTTAGCTGGCTCCATCAGCTAAGCAAACCCCGCGTTAAGTCTTCCGGGTAGGTTAAAACTCAGACATATGTGGCTAAATTGTCTTTAACTCGCTTTGACTATTAGCTTGCTAGGCCAGCTAGCTCGTAACTTCTATAGTTAGCATTAGCTGCTAACAACAACAAATCCAGGAGCACTTCAACTAAGGCACACAGATGCGGCTCTGCAGCTCCGTCGACATTCAAGTTGCCTGGTGTTTACGTCGCTTCGCTTGCCGGACGATCGAGATAAAGCTGGCGGTACTTCAGCTACACCTCCCTAATATTATCTGTGTTGCTGCATCGCCGCTTGTGAGTCTTCATCCTTGTTGTTTTGTGCTGTAAAACAAGCCCCTGCTGTCAAACGGGAAAACCACTGCGCTGGCTTTCGCCCTTTTCACCTCAAGAGCGGCCTCTTGTGTCTCAGCGTAGCTTGACCACACAGAGAATAAGCACTGTATGTACGAGGTTGCTTCATTAAAAGCTGCAGTAGGAAGTGGCCAGGTTTATAATGTGAGTTCAAATTGAAGAAGGAGTGCACAGTAATAAAAAACAAACAAACAAACAAAAACGGGACAGAACAGTATGAGTAATGATATTAACAATCATCTATAATGATTAATAATTAGCGAGATTCTAGGAAAGTATCATTCATTAATTGTCATTATTTACACATTTGCCTACACCTGCCACGACGCATTAAAATGTCTGTAGTGAGAAAGGTCGATTAGGAATGACACTCTAATAAACGGGGGTACTCAACCGCAATTATATATTCATAATTTCAGCCATAATGTTCTGGCATGACAGGCTGAGTAATTTCACTCCTTTAAGTAAGTCAGTGAAGGAGAAATATAGATAACTGCAGAATGTGTGAAATGTTGTGAAACGTAATCAAATGAAAAAGGAAGTGAACAATCTGTTCTGAACAACTTTGGCTCATTTGAACTTCTGTCTGGAGTCCTACAGATGGCAGTCTATGATCCTGCGATAAATGCATTTCCTTTTCACCTCTGGGTGCTCCAGTCTGGGGCATGCCAGCCTTCTATCGCCAGAAATGTGTATTATGTTGTGCTGACAGTAAACACAGCACAAGACTGTAAAACCAAACAGTACCAGCCTGCATTAGCTATTAGCTACATGTAATATTTTCATCCGTTACTCTACTTTTTCTCAATATGGCTTAAACCCGCACCTAGTAACAAGACAAAGACATATTATGAAATTAGAAATACACTGTCCACGTTGCCATATAAATTTAAAGGAGCAACTGTTTAAGGGCCTTAATGTTGCAGTGATACATTTAATAGTATATTTAGAGGCCGATAAAGTTTTATTGATTATAGATTAAAAACACTAATTTAACATTGTAAATGTGGATGTGTTGCTACTTATCTTCCGTGACCAGCTTCACATTTTATTTAGATACGGCATAGCTAGGGAAATGTTACTCCAGCCTAAATTATTTTCAGTTCCCAAAAAGTTGATTCAGTTCATGAGGATGCAGTGTTTTCAGTGGGAGAAACGTTTCGCCACTAATCCAAGAGACTTCTTCAGTCTCAGCTGACTGCAGGTTTCCACCAGCTTATAAACACTACAGTTACATAATGACTGAAACTAGCACCACTGATGAACAATGGCTGTAAGGTCAGTTTCTTGATCATTAATATGTAAATTGTCATGACCATTGATCAGTGACCATTGATCAATTGCCGTGAGTACCATTCACAGAGAGTTGGGAAATGGCTGCAATCATAGCATTGAAAGATGTACCCTTAGGCCCCCTTCTTGATCTAGGTCTTTCCCTTTTCACATAAATAGCCTCCTTGACTACCCGTTCAAACCAGTGTTCCTCCCTGTCCAGGATGTGAACATTCTCTTCATTGAAAAAGTTGGCACTGGCCTGTAGGTGTGAATAGACTGCAGAGTCCTGGCCTGACGAGGTAGCTCTTCTGTGTTGTGCCATCCGCTTAGCCAGAGGTTTTTTGATTTCCCCGATGTAAAAATCATGGCAATCCTCCTGGATCTTATCAGCGTACACTATATTACTCTGTGCCGGGGGACCGGATTCTTGGGGTGGACCAATTTTGGGGGCAGTTTGTTTCGGGATTTAAAAGCCACAGAGGGGCGGTGTTGAGAAAAAATGTGTCTCAACTGTTCTGACACATAAGGGATCACTAAGGGTTTTGGCTTAGGCAGCAGTTATCCTTCTTTTCTCCTGGATTGCCGAGAGCATCCTTTAAATTTACTCAAGGCCTTCTTGATATGATGTTCTTCTGCTACCCCGGCTGCTGTATCTGAGGGGGTGGTGTTCCCTCTGTGTTGTAGCGTCCTGATAACACCCAGTTTGTGTTCTAGTGATTGATGAGAGTCAAACCTTAAATACCGATCCGTATGCGTAGGTTTACTTTTAAATATCCCCATTACTCAGTAAAATCTCACAGTCTAAGAAGGCTAGCCTGCCTTCTTTAGACTCAAGTTCACAACAAGTTCACCAGTTCTGTAAACTTGATGTGTTGGTCCACCGAGTTAATGTGATCAGTGAATTGTGTTATGTACTGCGATTTGATTTTCACCCAGGTGTCATCCACATACCTGAACCAATGACTTGCTGGTGTTCCAGGGTAGAATAACGGGCCCTCTTTTCCACTTCTTTCATGTACAAGTTGGCCACAGTGGGTTATTTTCCATTATATTCCTCATTAGGGTGATGGTTTTATAAAATACAATAGCAAAGACAAACTGAAAATATTTAATCTAGTGTGGCATTTTTTTATTCTGCATAAAATCATTCAAAGATCATACAGTTATGCAACATGGGTTATAAAATGCAGGCATGCAATCAACCACCCCCCCTCCACCCCCCTCCCAAAGCACTCCCAAAAAACCCTGCTTTCAAATTCAAAACTATAACAATTCTTGTTAAAGTCTGAGAACTTCTGCAGTCCACCTAGTGGTTACCCAGGTTGAACTCAAGCCGTGACAGTGATAGGCCTAATCCTGCTTAAGGAGCCGGGTCACTGTGTAGCAGGAGTCCCCGTCACTCAAAAGACACACAGGGTAAATATTTGGCCTGCGTGTCAGGGAATGAAGGAATGATCTGTTGTGCTAGCGAACGACTTGAGAAGGTGGTGTAATATGCCTCCACGCTTGAAACATAAAGCTCGTTCTGGCAGCAGGTATGTTTGCGGCTAAGTGCCACCATCATCATGTCAGCATTATGCATTCTCCAGCTGTGGGCTATTTTATTTTTTTACAGTATACAAGTGTTTGCAAGGTTTGAGTGACACTTCTCAGAGCAATCAAGTTTTTGAACAACCCCTTCTTAGCCCCTGAAATGGAATGAAAAGAAGTGCAAATCAAGTACAAAGAGAAACAATAAAAGTGAACGAGAACATACATTTGATTTTTTATATGCATTTCAAATACATACTGGTCCTCCAATCATCTTCTGACAATCACTTTACAACGTACAACATTCTTCAAAATCTTTTTTCCCTCCTCTCCAAAAAAGCTTAAAGCACACACTTGTGTGACATCCACTTTTACTTCTGAACTTCTCTCTAACAGGCTCTCAGTGAAATATATAAATTTTAATCCATTCCTTGTCTCAATCCTTAATCAACCGTTTTTCTGTCGACAACAGCAAAAGAAACAAAAAATACAACAATTTTGACATCTTTCTTGGAACTCGGAAACAGTGTTTGATTGAACAGTTGTATCAATGCCCTGTCTTACCTCCACATAAGTCTCTGGATTTAACGATCCCTTTTTTCTGTCATTCTTCGTCAGTCTGTCTATAAATCTTACATTCATTTCAGCAAATCAGAGCAACGTCTATATGCTTTGCTAAACTCATTATTGCACTGTGATATTTATGCATTTTACTTACTTTGCAGTGGTTACAGCTGGTAATAAATGCGTGTGTGCTACCTATCTACTGCTGTGTTTTTGTTGTGGAAAAGGGAAGGAAACCCATCATAATCGGTACTGCCTAAATCAGTTGTCATTTTATCAATTCACTGCTTGGTCATATCCTAAAGCAGTACAATGAGAATGGCTCAACCAAAGCAGTATAAACTCACTTGAGGGGTATATTTACATGTTACTCATTTCCTTACACTTCAACATTTTTAAGTCTCAACCCCAATTTTCTACTTGCGTCATCAAACTAGTTCATTAATGAAGTTTAAAAATGGATACTTTTCTTCAAACACTTTTCAAAACACAGTATCGACGGTGAAGATTCTGTATGTTTGTTGTGAAAGTATAATATGTATTGAAATATCTTTGGTTATTTTGAGTCTTTTGCACTTTTTTGGCGCGTAAGAAGCATACAAGCCACAGCAACTGTGTTGTGTAAAAAGCTTGTTCTTGTCAGGCCATACTATGAATGTGAGCCATATGAAATACTATAAACTACCTCGATACAACATATACCATTATAGGATCTGCAATCAAAGTTACTTATGTAGTACTTATCTAACATTAGTCTGATGAAATGTCTCTAGAAACTCGGTTACTTGGTGATCTACTTCCACAAAACTCTATGAAATCTGAAATTGTGCTTTTGTCGACACTCAATAACGCCCTCACAGGTCAGTGGAGATGGTGCTTCGTTTCACCCTCAGGCTGCCGCCCCAGCCGCGGGGACAAGTGTTGTAGGAGTGGAGGCCGGGCGAGCGGAGGCCTGAGTCTTCGGATTCAACAGAGGCGTCGGAGTCGGTCAGGGAGCGAGTGTTGTAGAGACGCACAGGAGAACAGATTCTCTGAGTTGGAGTTGGGGGAGGGCTGGTGAAAGTAGGGGACTGTGCCCCCAGTGACCGTGACTGGAAGAGGTTGACGGGTGGTTTTTGACCATCGTAGCCCAGAGATGAGATGGGAAGACTGTGACCGCTTAGTGCACCAGGAGAAGGGCTGTTTTTACGTTTGGCTGCGTTGATGATATTTTTGGCCAGCAGACGATGGTTGGCTTTAGAGTCCAAGTTGTTAACTGTGGGAGACATGCAGCGACTGTCTTTGGGCAAGGAAACAGGAGAGGTGACGGAGGATGTGTACAGAGGTTTAGTGGTAGAGAGAGAAAAACTGGTTTGAAAGTGTGAAGGAGACTGAGAACGTGAGCCCCATGGAGGAGAGACAGGAGATGTGACTGTGGATGACTGGGATGGTCTGGATGTGGAAACTAAGACGCTAGAGGACTGGACCTTCTGGCTTACTAATGGTGATTGGCATCTTGATCCCCAAGGAGGAGGTGTGGATACATTTGTTTTGGAAGGTCTGGATGTAGGAACTGAGGAGCTAGTGGAAGGCTGGGTATTCACCACTGGGGATTGGCATCTAGATGCCCAGGGAGGTGTGTGTGGTGAAGTCGCTGTAGATGATTGGGGAGGTTTAGATGCAGAAAATGAGGAACCAGTGGAGGGCTTGTTGTTCTGGGTCCCCATTGGGGATTGGCACCTTACACCCCAAGGAGGAGAAAGGGGAGAAGGAGATGTAGAAGTTTGGGAAGCAGGAATCGGGGAAATGATAGCGGACTGGCTGACCACTGGGGACTGACACCTTGAACCCCAAGGAGGAGAGCGTGGAAAGGTGGCTGTGGATGTTTGTGAGGGTCTGGATGTGGAAGTGGAGGTAACTGTAGAAAACAGGATATTCTGAGTGCTCATAGGCGATTGGCATCTTGAATTATTACGAAACGATACAGGGGACGTGACTGAACGGATGGAGCTAGTGAGGGGCGGTGGGCTTGTTTGGAGGCTAGAAGTCCAGCTTCCAGCAGCTGGGCCGCCCGGGCTGCCTGTGAGGTTAGGTGTCCTGGTTGGTGTAGGTGTCTCACTGGGAACTTCAGCAGGACTGGACTCCTTTGATGTCTGTTGGATCAGGACAAGTGTTTCTTTAATTTCTTAGAAACATATATTCAAAAACACAGCATATTAATACACAAAAAGTTAGACTATAGTATTGTTAAGCATGGGGATAAGTAAATTAATCTAAAAGGTTTTTAGTTAAACTGTGTCAGGATGTGTTGTTCGGAGAGTCTGTTCAGGTGAAACTTTACACAATACACCCAGAAGATCAACCAAATAATCTTAATAATTGAATCTGTGATGATAAAACTGTGCCCATCCTGTGCCTCAGCAGCATTCAGGTTATGTTTGTGCACTCCCTCCTTCTGTATGTGTTTATCCAGCCTCCCCTGGCTACCAGCACACACTGGCCCTGTCTTAAGTGTCTCTCTCAGGTTACTGTCATCTGGCTTTCCCGTAGAGGATAACCTTTGCAGAGATATGAAGTTACCTGACAGAAGCAAGGCTCGCATCCATCTTATGTCTATTCTAATTAGGGAATACTCCCACTCAGTATGATATGATGAAACTGACCTGCTAGGATCACCTTCTCAAGAAGTTATGGTCTAGTAAGACGAATGTTAATGGTCGTATTTCAAATGTTCAAGGCTACTTTGAAAGAAAATAAGGCCCAGGTCAGGAGTCATAGCATTTGTCTAAATCTGACCCCCTCAAGGCCAGCCAGCGCAGAGTTCAGGCCTTAACATGAACACGCATAACTCAAATTGTTATGGAGGGAAAAAAACATCTTGTAATGGAAAGCTTCGTTTTTTTCCCCAGAACTTTAAATGTCACACGCTGTGTAACAAAATAGATCTGCCCCCCCTGCCGCAAGCTATCTGTGTACTTCAAGGAGGTATAAATTTTATTACTGTGTTTCCAGTGATTGCTTAAAAGGCAAAGAAGTGAAAGTGACAAACAATTAACATTGGAAAAAGCCAGTGAAGTCAGGAAATGAGGAAAAAAAAGTCAGAAAGGAATCCGTGTAGAGTGTTAGCATAAAGCTTTAATCAGAGGAAGAAAAGGTTCAGTCGGACATAAAACAATCGGATAGAACAGACAGAAAAGAGCAGCGAATCAAGGTTTGTGAAATGAAACAGACACAGTCCCTGTGCTCTGAAACAACAGCGTTTGATGACGGAATTACTGCTTCAAGTCATGAAAAACAAAAATATATATATAGCAGGCAGATTTGAAACACCAAAGAATTCAGGCACACACCATATAGTTAAGTAGAGCATGCTGAAAAGCAGAGTAAATTAAAATGAAGGCATAAAGACATAAAAGGAGTTCTCTTGCTGCAACTTTCATGTCAGTGAACAGCATTAAATTGCAAATCGTAGATCATAAAGCAGATGCTAGACCATCTGTTAAAGTGCTTTGTGAACAGCATCACCCGGGTGCCCAGTGGAAAAAGTGTGAGGCTGTTTCTCATCATATTTTAAAATGTGCTGAAAATGGACGTTCTTGAGTGCTGATGTGCTTCGCGGCTTTGGGAATGGCAGTCGATTTTCATTACGCTGAGGCACATTTTACATTTTCGGAGGATAATTACCAATCTTTGGGTTTTTTTACTGACAAAAAAGACAAATAATATGCACTGAACAGAAGATAAGATACAGATAGCCATGGCTAAAACTGTTAATCTGTCAGTAGTTTGATGAAGATGTTACATAATGTCTAAGAGACACATAAATTCTCTATAATGTGTGGGATGATAGTAATAAGAGGCACAAGAAAAAGAAGAAGGCACACGTTAAACAGGCAGTGTAATGAATCGTAAGTTTTAGCCCTATTAAAATCACTTCTGCAATCATGTGTTTAGTATCTAAAAAAAAACATTTTCTTTCAACACATTTTCTAAAAACGGTACAAAGAGGGTCTCCACACCTGCGGTGCAATCCCTGCCTTTTTGGCAGAAAATGTGGGCCTTGGTGCCTGTACTGATGACCGGGGAGAGGACACCCTGTCTGGAGAAAAAGCAGGCATCGGAGAGCTGATCCTCGGCTGATCAGATGTCGGATTTGAAGGATAATCTGGTCCTCCTGGAGGGCTGAGAGGTATTTGAGGAGACATGCATTGGGCACTAAAGTTAAAGGGAGGATTGTTAGGGAGGGAAGTCTGTCTGGAGAAAGTTGGAGTGGAGAGCTGGTTCCTGGCCTGTGGTGCTCCTTTGGGTAGGGTACTGATGGGGTCCTTGACTGGGTTAATGATGAAGAGAGAAGAGTTAAGCTGGTATGGCCGGTGTCTCGACAGATCCATCTCTATCTTGGAGCAACCATTTTCCAAAGGTGGCGGCTCTGGAACTGCCTCTGGTGGTGGAGGTTTTTTCATTGGTTTCTGCTTGACTGCTTGTTGCGCCTTGAGATTTTGTGAAAGTTGAGTGCACATGTCAGAGTTTTTAGCGATAGCTTTGACCCTACCAGGCATGTTTGATGGGTAAACCCAAGATGGTGGCAGAGACATTGTGGGAGAAGGAGATCTAATTTGGCCTGCGTTCTGATTCTCAACCACATATTTTTCCATCCTGGACTGACGCTTAGCAAACAGTTCAGCACCTTTTCCGGACACATTTGTAAGCGACTGCTCCGGTTGGTGCTGTGCCCTCGGTCGGGTCCTTGAGCTCTTGAGACAGGAGGCCCATTCTGGAGCTCTTGCTCCCTCTGTCCTGTCCTCTTCCTTGGCGAGGAAGTTGGAGGCTTCTGCACCCAGAGCCAGTAACTCTTCTTCAGATCCTGGCTCAGGGACAGATTTGTGTCCATGCTTCTTTCTTTCATCCGCCCCTTGCACTAGAGAAAGTAGCTCGGGGTTTGGAGCAACCACCGGTTTCTCTTTGAATGTGAACATTGACTTTTTATTTGCCCTCCTGGCAGCACCCTCCTCAAGTATTCCTGTTTTGATTGGTGTTGTCATCTTCGTCTCCCCAGATGGCTTAGGAACAAAAGTGGAGGGTTTTGGGGCTGTGGGAGGGCCATAATGGGGCATTTGTGAATACTGGGAAGCAGAGAAATGGGATGGCGGAGGAGAAGAAGGAGACATGACAGGAGACAGTGGAGGTGGACTGGAGTAGTAAGTCTGTGGGGGCTGGTTTGTAAAAGCTGGTAGAGGTGGTGTGGGATATGACGGAGGCGGAGGAGCAGGTGAGGCCACCACAGGCTGGGGGACAGTAAAAGCAGGGAGAGGAGGTGTGGAGTAGGAAGGAGGAGGGGGGATGTCCATGACAGGCTTGACGATCTCCGGAGACTGCACTGTGGGCGGAGAGAAGAAAGGTCTGGCAGTTCTATTGATGAAGGAGCTTGCCCGCTTAGATGTGGGCACAGACACCTTCTCAGGACCAGAGGCACCATGACAGCCATTAGGAAGCTTTCCAGCAGGATCTGGCCCTGTTTGCCTCCCATTTATCTCTGCTTCTCCTTCAGCATGTACTGACACTATCACATCAGTGGTTTTACTCCCTGGCGGAGTCTCACGCTCGGCCTCATCCTCTAGATCCTCATGAAATTGATGTCGTGCCTCTTCCTCTTGCTCCTCCTTGACAGGGAGGAAGTGTCTCTCTTGTACAACACTGTCATCAGTGTCTTCTTCTTTGTGGAAATCCTTAGCCGGCTCATCCATGATATCTCCCACTGAGCGTACTCTTGCAGGTGTCGAGAAGACCGACTTGTCAGCGGTCGTGTTCTTTAAGTTTAGATCTCTGTCCTTTTCCTCACTGCTCCTCTCTGCCCATGTCAGTTTGTTGGATGGGGGGTTTGTTTTCACATTCTCAGCTCTGTCCTCGTCTGACCTTTCTCCACAGCTCTCAAGTGTGAAGGCGTTGACTCTCTGCTTACGCCGATTAAAGAGCTGCACACCCCTGGACTTGGAGTTGGAAGGGACGGTGAGCTGAGCAGCAATGATCTGACTCTTGACGCGAGCCTCCTTTAGCTCCTTCTCTGACAAACTGGCACTCCTGGTCAGATCTAAAGCAAAACACACAGGAGAAAACACAAGAAGGGAAGTTCAACTAAAAGAAAAAGACAAAGGCGTTTTGCCTTCTTGTCTATATTAAATAATAAAGGGAGTAAGACCTCTGTAGACTTGGCAACGTGCTGCTATGCAGAGACAACTCCCTGGCATGTAATTAAAGTTTACCAAACTGTTTTCATGTACAAATAGACAGAACCAGAAAGGGCGATTTTTAACAAGTGTGGGATAGAAATATTCTCTTTAAAACCCACATAACTGTTTTGGCACCATGTGGTTTTGATTGCTTTTTTTTTCCTTTTTTTTTATTTCAGAGTACTTTTGATTTCAACCAATCTAGCAAGGGAAAAAAAGACCTTGTGGACATTTGACTCAGCAGACCAGAGCTGTAGGCAATGAGCCAGGGGACGTAGGCGGAGAAGCATTTGAAATAAACATGTCAACAGCTGCTTTACTAAAGTTAATGAAAATTAAAACAAACAACACCAAAAAAAGATCAAGGTCAATGCCGAAAGCTGCAAAATAGGGAAATTACAGCGAGTCGGTGTCTTACCTTGATTTCGTAGGTTTGCTGATTACTGGAATTATAAAATAAATGATAGTTTGTTTTCTGAGCTTGAGAGCTCCCTTTTAGGCAGCAGAGCTATTTCCTCTGCCTTCTGCAGCAGTCCCTCCCTGAGCATTCCTCCACCACTGAGAAAACTCCCTGCCTGTGCTTCCAGCATGCCTTTGGTTTCTCTCTGTACTTAATTTGTGCAGAACTGCAGCACAAACCCTTAATAGACCATTTTTACAATCTAAAACTAACCCCAGAAAAATCACATTTTTTCACTGCCCTCTATAAACATACTATACAATTAAATGTTCCCATTTAAAGTATAGTGAACACATCACTCTTCAAAGTCCACGAGAGGAAAATCAAAGCTGCATCTTTTGCCCTTTTTTAGCTCTATAAAACCTGTAGTCAGAGTCTCTTTGTTGTTATGGTGACACATCTGGTAGATTATTCACCGAATGCATGTTACTCTGATGGAAGATATTTAAAATCCCTGCAGGACGTTTCTCAGACAGCTAGCTCAGCCATGACTGTTTTTTCATTTATTAAGGTGATGAATCCAGACAGCTACATTATTTGATGTAATCATGTGCCAATCATAATAATTATCCATAAATCAGTCACTTGTAAAGCTGTCCTATAGAACTGAGTCGGCATGCAGTTTTTCCTGGCACAGAGTGTAAAGCCAACACGATCATTCCCCCCAGTAAAAAGGAATAATATGCATCTGTCACTGATTTGACAGACTAAATCTGGCCCTCAGTAATTGAATCAGCTCCTTGTGAGGTATCCTTGAGCTTCTTTTACATAAACTTAGCTAAAGTTCAAGAGCATACGTGTGCCATCCACTCTTTTTTTTTTTCATTAACCACGCACCCTGGACCTGCTCTAATAAGAAGCAGCGTGTTAACAAAGTTATCCTCTGTGATGATAACGATGATGACAGCAGTTATGTCTGCAAAAAAATGGATAAGTATAGACTATGTTAAATCACGCACCTGACACCAACATGATCTATCCCCCATATTAGATATTTGTTCCAGTATAACAAGGATAAACACATTACCACACCTTAGACAAGCAGTCCTCTCATAACTACTGGCATGAGCATAAATCACCTTCTTTTATAGACTGCTACACAGAAATGAGCCCACCTATCTCACAGGTACTTTATGTATACTCGCTGCCTTTTATCATTGTCGTCACTGTAAGCAGTAGCACCACCAGGGGTCCCAATGACCATTTTTATGAGCTATTTGCTGTTTATAATTCACGCTACCTGAATATACCAGAGCAGAGAGGCTTGAAATGAAGTGTCCTCGCTATAAACATCTACCTTGAATGGGAGCCAGCTCTGTTATCAAGTAGCATTTCAGGAGCAAATCCCATCAGTGACCAAAATACAAGAGGTACCTTTTATTTAATTTGAATTTTGATTTTAATTAGCGTTAAATTCTCAAGTTTTAAAGGTAATTTTATAGAAAATTCCAACAACAAAAAAGCTGCAGTTATTTTGCATAAAAGTTATATTTTAATCAACAACAAATACATAAAAAATGCTCAGGTTAGGCTTAAAAGTACAGATCGCATGATTACACACAAATCCCAGTGAGCTTTACCTTTTTAGTTATGAGGAGAAATAACTTTAAGCTTATGAGCCAGCGTCTTCTACAAAAACACTGCCAGTAGTAAGTCATATTTCTTCATAAAACAGACAAGCACAAGCTGCTTCAACATGTTAACATATTCTCACATTTCTTGAGTTTTCTGAAAGCCTGCTTCTCTTGCTGGATCCACTCTAGTGTCTAATCCCTTACCTTTTCAAGTGAAAACTCAGGGCTCCGCTGTTTTGTAGTACTTCCACAAGAGTTTTCAATTTAACTGCGCCTGATAGCTTCACACCCCCTTTCTGGAGCGAGGTGGGATCGGATTTCTTTTTCCCTGCAGTCCAGCACACAGACAGACAGGCAGGCAGGCAGGGAAAGGAAAGGAAAGGAAGGGAAGGAGGGGGGAAAGGCAGGGAGGGCGTGTAGCTGGAGGCTGTGCTGTCTGTCACTCAGCCTCCAGCGTTGTTTTACTTTTTCAGATCTGTGCCATCGCACTTCCACATCCACTTCCCTAATTATATATATATGTATAAAAAAAACTGGGACGTGACTGCTTGACAAATCTGAGTCTTTCATTTTAGGAAGCTTTACAGAGGCTGCACTTTATTTTGAAAGTTCAGGACATGGGTGCAATCAGCGGTAAGTAGTCAGCAGCTTATCTCTGTCTGATGTCCTCTGCCCTTGCTGTCCTCAGTGCACGTCTCACACTCGCTCCAACTAAGTGTCTGCCCTCTTTGAACCCTAAGGCCTCCAACCTGCAGGAGTGGGATAGGAATTTCCTGTCCAACATTAGAGTCAAAACTCAGCGCTCAGCAGCGATGAAAGAGCCCCTACATCATATTGCCTACCCCTCCTTACTTCTCCACCTCCAACTTTCTCTACCTCTGCCCTCTGCCCCATCACCTCATCCCAGCACGGGTGAGATCAGACAGGAAAGCTCCCCCCGCCCTCACGGCAGCGGGATTTAAGTCAGGGAGGCCAACCCTGCTTTTGTGTATCAAAGGTCAGATTACCCCGTCGGATGTTATCTTTCTCCGGGTGATGGCTGTGGGGTGAGCATGGATGACAGCACCGGCCCCTGCGGGTGATGCGTGAAGCGGTATGGAAAGACGAGGATTAACAGAGGTCCTGAGATCCTACCAGACTGAATGTGACCTAAACTCTCAGCAGATCCCCCTGGGAGGAATAAAGAAATCCAGTTCAGAGGTGGAAACCAAGCTCTGCTCATAGCGTTACTGTTTCACGTGTTAGGAAAGATCCCACCGGAGCAGTTGTCCACTTTCTTCGCCGCCTTTTTGTTGTTCTAGTGATCTCTGTTTCATTTGAGGAAACTAATTAGTGAGTAATGAGTGATGGGAAGGGTATTGGAAGCCCAGAGGCTATAGATCCATATCAGGAACAATTATTCGAGGGCTGTGAACCTTTTTAATGCACAGTGCCTTTTTACTCACTTTGAATAGTGCATCTGAAAAACTTGTCACCACCCAGCAGTAGTCATGTTTTCTGTGTCTTTTCATGGATTCAACATTACTATTTTAAAACAGGTTTTTTGAAGTTAAGTTGGCAGCTGTAGAGGTAAAAAGAAAAGGGGCATTTCCAAACAACGTTTCCCACAAGTTAGCCTGTTATTGCCTGTGGCCGGGTTGTATATTAAGACAGCCCTTTAGCAGTGAGGCATGATTGCATTGGCACAGCTGCTACAAGAACCTGTATTTTTATGACACGGAAACAGATGTTTCAGAGACCAGTTCATTGTGTCAAGTTGCTCTGATGAGTCTGGACTCCTTGTAGCCACACTGCACCTTAAAGGCAGCACCACAAACAAACCACTGAACGCATTTAGAGTTACACTTTCTTGTAAGAAGTCCAAATAAGGAGAGAAAATAGCAAATAAACAAGCACTTACTTGTTTTCCGGCTCATGTGTTCTTTGTTGAATCCTGTCTTCTCCCATGATGCATTGTAGTCTGTCCCACGGGTCTGCATGTCTTGAGTTAACTGGAAAGGTTTTCTCAAGCCCCCTGGGCTCCAGCTCACCCCTCTCCTGATGGACGTATGTCCCTTCTCCATCTCCATCGCCGTCTGTCGCAGCAGGAACAAGCCCTCAACACGGGAGGGAGAAATGCTAGTGCTTCGTCCCACTCGGCTCAGTCTCCTCTCCCGATAGGATGAAGCAACTGGTGAAAGATGGAAGTTTTACTCCTTACTGGCAAACAGTGAATTAGCTGAAAGAAAACACCCACGCAGAAGATGAGGGAAAGGTAGTAGCTCAGTTTTCCCAGTTTCTGTTTCCGGTCACGGCTCCCCTTTCAGCAATAATTCTTCCAAATGTTGTCCTGCAGACAGCCGAAATTTGACGGAAGAAGCGTGTTCTTGCTTTGGTCTTCATGAAGTATTATCCTGCATCTAATGGGACCTCCCAGGAGGGTCAGCTTCGATGAGCATTGGATGAGCTCCCATGGACAAATGCCACGAAAATTGCACAAGATTGTTGAGCTCTGTTAAAAATCTGGCACGAAGGGCTGAGAAAGAGTCCAAGCTTCTCTGCTCACATCTCTTTAATACTCCTTTTTTTTCTTTCCCAGATGTTGCTCTTCCTTTTCTTCTATTTTAGTCACAAAAACAAGTTTTTCGCCTGCACCCCAATCTTCAACTCGCAGATGACTTTTCTTTTGGAGAAAAGAGATCTGCCCTTTATCTCACAGATCATAACTCTTGAATGGCTCGCAGGGAAGCTGTGCATATGAGGGGCTTCCTGCTTTTGGGTGCGTGTGAGGAATAGCATTTCATACTGGAAAGGTCACTGCAGAGGCTGGTTTGTATTCAGTGTTCAAAAGCATTCAATTAGGGCTGCTTTCGTCTGGTGTCCCGTGTTATTTCTCAGGCATTAAAGCCAGACACGGTCTCTGAAAGTAAAATGATCGATTTCATTCTTCTGCTTTTGAGGAAAGCCATATGTGAGAATGAAGGTTCCTATTTCATGCGGCGGATGTTCTGACTTCCACTGAAACACATCAGTGGGCTGCAGCTAAGACTTCAACAGTTCCACCAGTTTGGCTGTTTGTTGGATTACAGATCGCTGTGTTTTTTATCAAATCATCCTCTGTGTTCACTGTATGCCCAGAAGCGCCTGCAAGAAAAAGGAGAATATGCAGTTATGTCAAATAAAATAAAAATAAAAACTGGATGATACATCTAACCAATGTTGTCTATTTTAAAAAATTCCACTGCTTCGTACACGATTTGAATTCATCTCGTTGGGTTCAGGAAGGCCATCTGATATTTAAAGACTTTTTAATGGCGTGGTCTGAAGAACATCATTTACCTAACTCTTCTGATGAAAGTTTAGTTAGTTTACTTCCAAAAATAAAAGCATCAAACTCAACTTATCTCAGTTTTTGAAACGGCAGGAGTCTGACTCTCTGTCTTCAGAGATAAAGATCAGGCTTCTCACTTTGAAGTGCAGCCACACTAATGGTGCAAAGTCGGAAACGAGAGGCGCCTTTTAGAAAAAAAGAGTCTGATAAACTCTGTTGTCTCCCATGAAGGGAGGAAGGCTGCAGTCCATTCAGGTTTGAGTGTTGGGGATCTACTGTGTATTAAACCTGTCAGACACAACTTTATCCCTGCCTCAGGGTCTGCGATCCGATAGAGCACACTGAGAAAGTGAATGTGGACTTAAGCTTTCCATTCAGCGTGAAGTAAAGAGAGAAACAAAGACGTGAATATCTTGCAGTGACATCAAGTGGGCACACATCCTCCTTCACTCTTACCCTGTAGAGTATTTCTTTAGATCAGCAGTGTCATGTTCCTCCTTCAAAGCCAATAGGAGCCACTGGCAACTTTTGTAATGGTAAACCACTGTTTGCACATCTCCTTGTCCTTGATCGGACTTGCCTCACCTCAAAGCTGATTGGGGTTTCATTTTTGCTTGTGAGTCACTGCTCATGAGTGGGAGGCTTGTTCAAAAACTACACACACACACATTTCACACTTGTTATTTTTAAATGCCTTTTCTGAGATTCCTGAGAAGTAAAGCAATGCTGTTTTCTCGAGGTGTCTAAGCACCGTAAACTTGTTTGGATCATTTGAAGGCTGTGTTTTTGTTTCGTAAAATAACAACTGAGTCATGAAAATTCATAGCAGGGCTGCACATTAGTCCCTGGACACAATCAGGCCAAACAAAACCCTGCTCCACCTCCCT
Source organism: Oreochromis niloticus (assembly GCF_001858045.2). NCBI lineage: Eukaryota > Metazoa > Chordata > Actinopteri > Cichliformes > Cichlidae > Oreochromis > Oreochromis niloticus. The sequence continues at coordinate 29,000,976 of NC_031966.2, read as the reverse complement.
GCTGTAAAAAAAACAACAAAAATCCTAGCTTACTGGCGTGATCGTGTCAAGTGACATGAAGGCTGGTATTGTTTAGACACTCTGACAATCGCTCTTTGATTCCTCCAGATGTGCGATCTGTGCTTGGATCACTCAGAAAGCGACACTGTCTCTTCAGATTAGCTTTCACCGTGTCACTTTCCTGCAGTGGTTTTATGATATTTTTCTTCACTCGCAGTTGTCTTTGTTTCCTGTCTCCACAGAGAACATAGGTGAACACGTGTTGAGGACATGTCCCAACACCCCTGGTTTAAACATGGGTTGATTGCCAACTTTGATCCAGTCTGCAAATATTTATTAAGTGACAGACAAGGAACAGATGTAAGAACTCTACATGAGCAGAGGCTCTGGCTCAGGAAACAAAACACCAGCATATGGACTTTTGAAATCTGCATCTGTCCCAATCCTTTCTTTATGTCTTTTTCTTTCTCCTTTTTATTCATCCGGGCTTGTTAATACACAGCTTGATGTTGTATTTCTTCCAAACAAACCTGTGATATCTATCCCACTCTGGCGATTATGTGCTTGCCATACCTAATAGTCTGATATCTCTTCCACCACCACCACCACCTGCTCTCCAATTACTTTAAAGTTCAAAAAGTATTTCGCAGTGCCCACCTGTCCCGTTTGGCTTCCACCCCTGCACAATATTCCTATGCCTCCCATCTGCCTCCGTGATCAGGAATCAAGGATCTAATTTACAGTTTGGCCCCGCAGGCTGCTTTAATGTGTAATCACAGAGTTCCTGTCCATCGTCAGCTCATGATGGATTCATACCAGACAGCATATCTATCCCTCTGCCCTCTGCGGCGTGTCTCACATAGTGACGGCGCACAAAAGAAATTGCTTTTGGCACCCTTACAAAACCTTAATCACTCATTTGTCCCTCATGGCTGTTGTCTTGTGTGTTTATTACACATCTGCATCAGTAGTAGAACGTGTGTCATCCACCTAATAGCTCACAAAGCGCATGCAGTTTCACCCCAGGAACGGCATCTGCACATCATCAGTTGCTCGGGGCGCACATGAGCGGATGTCAGGTGAGCGCGCATTCCACCTACTCTGTGACTTGAAGAGTATCATTTACCAAGCTTATAATGAGGCATCGGGTCAGAGCATTGACTTGAACTGCAAGCCTTTATGACTGAATCCCTGAGGGGAAGATCTGCTGCGTGTCTGCTATCGCCTGTCTTTTGCTGGGATGTTTTACAGTTAGCAAAAAAAAAAATACAAAAAAAAAATCATTTAGCGGTAAAGGCTAAAGGCTTTAGCGGGGCCTCTCTCTCTCTCGCTCTCTCTTGCTTAAACAAAGAGCTATTCAAGGGCCCTCGCAGCACTACAAAATAATTTGGGCTAGTGCTCCAAAATGGGCATTCCTGCTTCATAATTCCTCAAGAGGCTGTGATAGTTAACATGCCGCAGCTTGTGCAAGCTGATGACAGACATCTAAAACATTGCAAAGAGTCGTCCCCAATGAAACGAACAAATGTCTCTCTCTGTTTGCCTTTGCCTTTTTTTTAAAGGACCCCCGAGAGTGCGATCATAAATCATGCAGTGGGAAGACCTTGTAATAAAGCGTCTGCTTCGTGCGCAGCTCATCCTGCTCTCGTTGTCACAGGTGGAGAACTTCAAGAGGTGAAAATAAATACTTGAAGTAGGTGTGTGTCATCCAGTGCCAAGAGGGAGGCACCTCCTTGAAACAATCAGTCATAATCTGAAAAACTGTTAGACATCAAAGGCAGCGGGCACAAACACTTTTTAAAAATGTAAAGTTGCAAGCAGGAAACTACTGGCTTTCTCTTCGCACTGAGACGTTTGACAAAGCAGGTTTCTGCTGTTTCAAAGCATCTCCCGTTACAGCAAAAATAAAGGAGGTGTAGTTTGCTAATCTGTGTAACACACTGTAACATATAGCAGAACAAAACCTCCTGTTGCTCCCCGGTAAAGCAGTTAATGGGGCTCACCTGTTGTGTTAACAGGAAGCAATTACTTATATATGCGTAAGTCAATACAGTCTCCAGTCAGGACTTTAATTGGATACACCCTCTAATGTTACACAGTGAAGTTCAAGTCTATAACATGGCCACAGAGCGGGCTCCACACAGTCAGGACAATAGGCTTGGAAATCAGTGACCACAGTGCTAATGTAGCCAGCCAACACCCCCACCCCAACGACCCCTGCAAGCCTACAGCCTTCGCCAAGGGAAAAAACAGCAGCCACAGATGTTTGTCATCTACTCAAACAAAGACTTTCAGAGTTTCCCTCCTCTTCTGCCCCAGTTCGTCGCATTCCCCAGACTCTCTCTCCTCTTTCTCCAAGCAAAGATAGTGTCTTTTTACCCCATAAAGATAAACTTAATAGGCTGCAAGTGACAAAGTCTGGTGCAAGCAAAGATAAAATCCATGATTCAGTAAAGCAACCCCCCACACCCCCTCCCTTTTCTTTTCTTTTCTTCTTTTTTTTTGTTGGTTGGGTTTGCTGCTCACCTGTACTCCGGTGCGTCTGGCTGTGTGAGGCGGCGAGGGTGTGTACTGCCCCTTTTCAGTTCCTACGAGTGTGCGAGCACACCTCCCCTTTTTACCTCTTCTCTCCCTCTCTCTCTCTCGCTCAGTCGAGGCAGACGAAGGATGGGGGTGGGGGGGTCAGTTGGAACACAGAAGGCTCTTTGTCTGGGATTTTTTCATATGGTTTCCTTCAAGCTTGCATACTGAACACATTATGCCATAATATATTTTCATATTCAACGCAGGGATGTTGAGGGACCAGTAGGCCCCTGCTCTGTTCTCTCCCCACTTCTTTGTTTCATTCTTGACCCATTTCCCCACCGTGCACACCCGGGCAGAAAAAAAAAATCCAAAGAAAGAGTGAAAAGTATGCAGGAAAAATGCCAGGCTGGGTTTTCCGCTAAACTCCAAGAATTTGTCGATGCACTTCTTACATGTCTCCAAATATTAAAAGTCAAGGAAACAGATTTCTGTTTGAGATATGCAAACATAAAGACTCCACAGAGCTTCTTACCTCAGACGTCCAGATTCCTCACGATAGTAACTTTACATTCATATTTGATGTACAGTACACGACATTTGGCCTTTTCCTCTGGGATGTTAATCTTAAGATTATGGACGTGCACTCCATATCACCAAAGATTTACATACTCGAAGGATCCCTCAAGTACCATAAAATGTCAGTAACATCTGGTAAGTGTCTGAGCCTTAAAATGATTAGATCTGTAGATTTATAGAGGAATGCTATAAAGCCGCGTGAACGCGTTTCACCTTCTTCTTCAAAATCCTTTGTGCACAGACCTGAAAGCCTTCACCGAGATGAGGACTGACTGCGGGCACTGGATTGTTGGATACACAGTGGAGACTGCCTGGCTAGGTCATATGCTTGAAAAATGTATCTTGAACAGCTGCCAGGCTTTAGGAATAACATCTTAATCACCCTTCAGCCACAGGACAAGCTAACTTTATTTAATGGTGCACTTATTCTGATTGTGGTTCACCACTCTTTCAAAGAGCAGGTCACCCAAAGTTTACCAAAAGGCACGTCTCTACATTTCAAATCGGGCCTGTGATCATGGGCGTGTTTTTCAAATGCACAGATTCAGCATCTTTTGTAATCCCAAAGGTGTGGTTTGCTGGTGATTTTGGTGCAACATGTCTGGACTTTCACCACCTCTCGTCACCTGCTGGATTGTCCTGTCAGTCCATCTCCTCGAGGCTGGGAAACGCCTTTCCTTCTGCTCCCAACCTCTATTCTTTTATATCTTTTTCCTCTCTTTCCCTCACATATCTATCAGCCCTAGATTTTCCAACTTCATGCAACTTATTCCTAGTTTTGCCCTTCGGTCTCCCTTTCTGCATCGCCATGCCCTCTCCCTTTTGACCCTCTCCTGACATGTTTATATGTCTCAGACCCCATGCAGCTGGGAGAGGAGCCATTAGCCGTCGTGTCTATCTGTCTTTCCTCTCCCTTTCTGCCTCTCCAGCGGCCTGCTCGGCTCTGCTCTTGTGGCACGACTCTCTGAAGGGCAGCTGTCTATGTGGGAGACCAGGGAGCTGAGGGGGAAATCTTAGCTCGCATTCCTTCAGAAGAGGGGCACTTGCTGCAAACGGACCGTTGTGGAATTTCCAAAGTGATCTGGTTTATATTCCCTCTCAAGCTGGATTCATCTCCAGAAGTTATTAGAGAGGGGCTCGCTCTGGCCTTAACTGATTAAAATCATACATGCGTTCCCCTCTTTGCTTTCTTCCCCACCGTACCAGCTCTCAGTACATGTAATGAGATACAGCTATGAGGCCGTGCACAGACATGGCTTTACTATAAACACAGGCAAAAACACCGGGATAATTCGCCGTGCTTTTGAATATTTTGAAGTGCATGCTCCTAACATCTCATTCGAGACGCCATTTCCGGATTAAAACGGGTTGATTGCTGCTCTTAAAGGATACGGTATGTATGTAGCACTAACTCGGTTGAGGCTCACGCGTGTTTCAGCTCTGCCTCTGTTTATTTTCAGTGAATGGGACATCTGTATTTCTCATTAACTACCTCAGAGGGTAGTTGCGGTCTGAAGCAGAGATGAGTAAGCCCTGGTAGAATCAGGGTGTGTCCGCTTGTGGTCTGATGATGTTTATATGTCTGAGGCGTATAAACAAGACAGTCCAAATCCTAATTACTCCACACTGTCAGTACATAGTAGTGCCTAATAGGCTACACTCATTTCGCATTTGAAGTGCAAGCAGGTTTTGGATGCCAGCCTGGCGCCTTGTAACACATTTAAACACACACAAAGTTTCCAAATCCAATATATACACTAAATATACTACATGGCACAAGTCCCACTACAGCAGTTAGTAGCCTAAATTGCTTCCACAGACTGGCCAGGGAATCTAAGTTGCCAGTGGACCCCAGAGTACTATTTTGTTGTTGTTGCTTTGTTGCTGTGTATGAGTGCATGCTCATTTATAAACTGTATGTGTGAGCAGACTTGGGCCCAGAGCACCATAAGCATATGGTGGGAGCCCCGGTGCACCAATGCACAGACTGAACCCAAACCACAATCAGCTGGCTCAGTCTGTCTGTCTGTCTGGGCAAAGTTGAAATCACAAAGAACCAAGAGCCAAGATTCACACATAACAAAAAGTAAATCAGCTATATGCCCACGCTGTTACCTTCTTTAATAAGCTCTTGGGGGGGGGAAGAAATGCAGCTCAGGAATGTGGGAATCAGAAATAATAACTGCAGATGAGTCTGCGACGCTTGCCCTGGAAACAGAGGTTTCTTCACTGCCAGCACTCGTGCTTTTGATTTGTGATGTTTTAATGCAGTAAGTTTCTGGTGTTAAACAGTTTTGAAATTGCACTCATCAGTGTTCACATGGCTGCAGCAGCCAAAGCAAACAAACAGCGGATGTTGCAAAAAAGAAAAGAAGTTTGGTGGGTTTGATTTAGTCTGAGTTTATTAGTGGAAGAACATACAGACCTTCTGATTCCCTCTCTCCATTTATGGACAATACACCACCGAGCAAGCCATGCACATCGCATTTTATAAGCTAAATGATTATCATGCTGAGTGAAGTGAGTCTGTATCACAGGTCAGTGACTGAGTAGCTCTGTGCAGTTAGAAAGCTACAGGATATTTCTTAATTCACAGGAATGTCATGCAGCGCTGTTAATCTTAATTCACTATATCAGGATGTCAAAGGTTAAAGAATGAGAGGAAATGTGTGGGATCTCAAGAGGTTCACACCCCTCATAAGCACGCTGTAACCCGTCGCTCGGCTGCGGTCGCACTTTCTTTCTTTCACACGCTGCATCTTGCAATCAATCAGGGTTTAAACACACTAAATAAACATGCATCAACATTGTGCAGCGCTTCAACCATTAAACAAGCATACACGAAAGCTTACAGATCGATTGATGTGACATCCTGTCGTGTCTGATTTTGTTTGGTTCAGCCTGTTTCCATCTAAATGCCTTTCTGCTTAGTTGCCGGGCCTCTCTGCAGATAGGGTAGGAACAAGGCAGGAATTATTCTCCCAACAGAGAGGCTCGCTCTTTGTTTGGATCAACGCTCCAGAGAACGTAATCAAAATTTACGAGAGGACAAAAACAAAATGCCCAATGCTGATCTGCTTCACTGCCGTGCAACTTAAGGGCTTAATCTGTGTCACACAGTGCAAGGTCCTAATAAAATATTTATTCGTCCTCCCCAGTGCAAATGATATTAGCGCGTAAGCCCAAAATATGAGCCAAGGTTGTTGTGAAAGAATAAAGTAGTAAAAAAAAAGTGGGATGTGTTTCTGTGTGTGTGTGTCCAACAGCTGTGCAATGGCTTGTGAAATATTTAAGCAGCCAATCACATGGAAGCATCTCAGTGGATTTATGCATGTATCATGGTCAAGACGGGCGGCTAAAGTTCAAAACTGAGCAACACAGCAAGGGAAAGAAAGGTGATTTAAGTGACTTTGCTTGTTGGTGTTAGACAGGTCAGACACATACTTCACAAACTGCAGATCTACTGGGATTTTCCCACACGACCATTTTTAGGATTTACAGAGAATCGTCTGAAAAAAGAGAAACTATTCAGTGAGCAGCACTTAAGTGCTTTGTTGATGCTAGAGGTCAGAGTGGGGTGGTCAGACTGCTTCGAATTGATAGAAAGCCAAAAGTAACTCAAATAGCCACTCATTACAACCAAAGTATGCAGAAGAGCACACAACACATTGAACCTTGCAGCAGATGGACCACAGCAGCAGAAGACAGGAAACTGAGGAACACCATTGGCTGGTCTGACGAGTCTCAATTTCTGTTGCTGCATTTGGATTTGGACCATCTTACGTTGTAGCAACAGTTCAATCTGGTGGTGTTTTATTGTTAGGGATAATGCTGCAGAGCATCTTTGGGATGAGGTGGAAGAGGAGATTCGCATCATGTGGAAACCATAGCAACTGTGATAATACCATGCCAGGTTTAAGGCAGTTTTGAAGACAAGAGGGGGTCCACCCCAGTAGTAGTGAGGTGTAACTAATGAAGTGGCCAGTTACCATGTGGCTAATAACTGTTATAGGGTGTACTTAGCAACAGGATAAAAAAAAACAGAGACTCCTGGAAAGATGAATTTAGTTCACCCAGCAGTATTTCCTTTACTGAGCAGTAACAGCAAAGGACATGCTCTGACTAAAGCACACATCTTCCTGTAGTGAAAGAAAAGCTCTTTAATTCAGGGTACATGGATAAATACATGCAGGTTGGCTTTAAATTCATTTAGTTATAATTATACTGTTTACTAAATTATGATTCACTCATCTTTAAATGAAAGCAGCTCAGACCACACAGGCTGTATACATTTACAGTATAAATATATAGTTTGTGATGCTACAGAGGCTTCCTCTGTTCATTACCGATTGCTTCTGACTGAACAGCATTTCAGATGTTTCCTAGCTGCTGCTTTGCACATTACGGCAGCGTGAGCAAACTAAAACAGTTCTTTAGCTTAAACGGTGCACGTCAGACCAGTAAATCACAAGATGGAACTACTTACTGCAAACTTGGGAAGGACTTTTCATATAAACGTAGTGATGGATTTATGAAGAGTAGAAGAGAGCCATTCCTGGATTTGTCATTCATGGTGACACCAGCAGCAAGCTGTCATCGTACTGCCTCAGTCTTTCGCACTGATGTCGGTTTAAACTAAAAAAAACGTCACAGAGCAACTTCCAGCCTTCTTTTCTGCCTCGATTTGACCTCATTTTGAACAATTAACACTTTGAGATTATGAGTAAGTGCTCAGATCGGTGGCACTGCTCATGCCTTTGCCACATTTCATTTCAGACCAAACATACTGAGGTGACTTGTAATAATATTCATCCCCATCAGACGTCTCTCCCGGGGTGTTTTGCGCAGCTTCAGCACCTTGTACCTCCCTCTGCTTGCATCGTGTCTGGAAGTAATTAAACTCATACCTTCATTCCTCCTGCCATCTGTGCTCTACATGTCTTTCTCACTTTTTTTACTCTGTGAATTGAGAGACTATGTCGAATCGTTTTCCATTCTATGGGTTCATATTTATTCCCAGCACACTATAGGCTTTGTTGGTTCAGACTTTTCTTTGCCCCTTTTTTACCTTTCTCAGTGGAAAATAACCCACTAGAGAAGGTTCAGTTCTCTCACCTGGGAATAGCTTACTGTTACAAGATTTTCAGAGCTAACATACAAGTATAGGCAGCTGCGAAAACACTCATGTGAAATGGCTGTAATAATATGATCCAAATGAGAGGCATAACCTAGAATGACTTCATTCATAATGCAAAATCAGTTTACAGGACTCATTCACGGAGAAGTGTGATTAAAGGGCAAAAGCTGAAGCTCTGTGTCATTTAAGCTGCCAGGCTTTGCCTGAAGGTTTGCCAGACCGGTAAGTCAGGCTGTAATAGGTGTTCCTGCTGTTCACATTTATGCAGAGTCTCCACAGTGTGCTTTCTTCATCACTGTCACTCCGCAGGTTTAATGGTCTCTCACCGGCCTGTGGTAGATCCCATTTCTCTGAATCGAGCGAAGACACTAGCAAGGACATTTTTTTTTCCATTAAAGAGAAAGTGCTAAAAGGGTCCGAGGAGGCGGCTGATAGACGGGTCATGGTGAAACTGCTTCACAGGAGGGTGGAGGTGGTTATTTATCTTCTTCAGCCAGGCTCGGGTGACCACAGGAGATAGCCATGGCTGACAAGAACCCCTCGGAGCTCTGACAGTCGGGACAAACAGAAGCACCGACAGCTGCCCCAACAGCCTGAAAAAATAACCCAGGGACTGATAATGGGCAGCATTTCCCATTTTGCCAGCTTCTCCCTTCCTTTCTGAACAATGATGAATAAAAGTTTTCTTCTTACTCAAGTATTAACAAGAGAAGGGAAGGTGCAGGGCTCTAGTATGTGATAGCCAGCATAATTAAACATGCTGCACGTCATCCATGAAAAGTGGGGTATTTTGACAGGTATTTACGATGAAGACTCTTGTGTCATGGAACTTACCCACAAGCTGTGGGAACCCCCTCAGTGACTGGTCCATTTCACCACAATGACTTATTCAATCATGGTTTGCACCAGTAAAAGAGATTCTGAAAAATCCCCCAGGTCAAAATCCAGAAAGTCTTAGGAAAGAATTTCCTCTGTAAAAGCTGCAGGCAACTTGATCGCACTTGTATGTAAGGGAAAGCTCTGACACACTCACCAGAGTTCACACACAAAGTAAAGCAGGGTGAACATCAATCTGAAACCAGGGATGAGATTCCCAGTTTTTATGGGACTGCTAGAAACTTACTGAATCCTCGAGGTGCTGCTGAAGCCAGATGACAGACCAAAGCATTGGCTGTCACTTTTAGGGTTTGGATTGTGCGTGTGCGTGGATGGACTCCTTTATAATGTTGATTTTTATGGGTCAGCATGAGGCTAATGTTTCTCACGGTGCTTTCCACAGAAACATGGAACGGGTCTAATTGTACAGACTGTAGCAATCACTAAGCAAGTGGGAGCCAGTTATAACAAAGTGATTTATTAATTATGTATCAAGAGAAAATTTGTATGGATTTGCATCATGAATGAAAGTAAACTGGTTCCAGTGAGCTTGGTTTAACCTAAAAGCAGACTTTCCTGTCTGTGGGGCAGGGGCATGTATTGCAATTACAGTGATTATAGCTGTTTGTAACTGTTGGCTCATGGTCTATTATTTCATTTTAGATCATCTGTTTGGTAAATCTGATTTATTAGATGGCTAATCAGCTTTATGTGCCTTAGTATTTTGGGAGGGGATATTACTGTCGAGGGGGATCAGCTTCTGTGGTGCTCAGTATCCTCTGGACTTCTGTCAATGCCAGTCACAGCTCACTGGTTGTGTAAGCATTGCAAAGTATCATTGGCTCTTAAAGATACAGTTCTTTTATTAGACTGAGCTTTTTTAGAGATAATAAGTTGTATATATTAGCAGACTGACGTTACATAAGCATCTATACGCAGGGAGATTATAGCACAGAAAGAGAGTAAGCTAGAGTTGGTATTTCAGTGCTAACTCTATAAATTAATAGAGACAACATTGCCGTGTTTGCTCTTCCTTTAAAAGGGAAGCATAAATATCACTTAGAAAAGCTTACAGGAAAATTTAGACTGAAAAGAGCAAACGTATTGTCGATCATTTATTTCCTTCGCACGTATACCCACGACATTTTGTTTCACATGTGTCTATTTTACTGTTGGACACAAATTTAATTTTGATGTATCCACAGTTTCATTGATTTGATAAACCCAGCCGTTTATCAGATTACCTGACAATGACATTGTGGTGCCTCGTACAGGTCTTAGAAGAAAAGAGTATCCAGCACGTCTTTTTTTTCACCTGATATTTGTTATATAGTGGGTAATCTTTCACAAGCATTCGGGTTAAGGACTCAAAGGCAGATGTAACAACAACAACAAAAGACAAAAACCTAAACTTTATTAGGTCAGTTGCTTAAGCCCCATAATACAAAAACCCACTCAGAGAAAACAAACCAAAAATCCCACGGATTAACACAGAGCTCACAGGGGAGAAGCACAGAGAGGAATAACGAAGACATTTTAACAAAGAACAAGGGGGAGAGAGGACTATATATACTCTAAGGGTAATTAGAGGAAATGGCAAGGGAACAAGACGGAGGTGAACAGAATTAGGCACAGACATGATGTCGGATAAAACTCACACTAAGGCACAAGAGACAGAAGTTAACAAAGTAAAAGAGGAAACAAGAAATTTTATGAAAACATGGGAGAAATGCAGGGACATGAATCATTTGACAGAGGGGAAGACAGAAGGAATAAATAAACTCAGAAAGTCAGAAGGTATTATCATAAACTTAATAAAAACAGGAACAGGAACTAAGAGCTAATAGCTCGAGGTAATAAAGAAAAGCATGAAAATCCACATGTAAACGTAAACAAACTAACCACTAAATAGAGCACGCTAAAGCAGAATCTAAAAAGTCCAAAAAACCCTGGGGCCACGGCATAAACACCGCTGATGACAACAGCGAAGCTTCTCTTCTATTTAGGAGCGAGCCTTAATTAATATAATTACTGACACCTGTGTTTACCTGTTGTTTCATAGCTAAACTAAAGGTGTGTTAAAAAGCCGTCCATCCATCCATCTTCAGCTTGTTCAACTGACGGTCACGAGGGGCTGGAACCTATCATTTGTTTTTCCATCTAGTCTCTCAGCATCCCGGATGGTAAGTGTTGTGGTCCCATTCACCCAGACTGTAATCAAGTGTATAATGCAACTTCTAATGGTATGGCAATGGGATTAGAAGTGTGGCCCCACATCAGCACCTTGACAAATTAATATTTTTTTATGTGCCACTGGTGGAAACAGTGTAAGCATAGCATCTTTCAAACTGTTCTGGTTTGTAATGAGAATCCCATCCTCACAGGGCCTTGTTCATGATGACAGATTTTTAGTCTTGTTTGTTTTTCTTCTTCTTCTTCTTCTTCTCAAAGGCCACTTCTTTCTTTTTTTTCGGTTCTTCACCATCGACTGTGACCCCGTTAATGATGCATAGCTCTTAAAATCGCTTTCGTGGGAAACTAAATACCAGACAGGACCAAATAACATTCTTTAATACCACAGGTGGGTGATTCAGTCTGAGAAAGCATGATGTAGACGAACATTACCACTTTGTGAGCTGTCTGTGATGCTGGCCGCTGTGATTTAGATGACTGGCGCTTCACTCTACGCCCTGTAGCTGTGTGCGAACATATGAACTTGCTAGCACACGCACGGCATTGCCAAAGCTGTTAAATGATTCTCAGGTGTATGGGTGCTGCCCCGTGCTGAAAGCAGCCGTGGCCCTAAAAGTCTGCAGAGGACCCTGGAGCTCTGACATCATCCTCACTTCCCATAAATACCAGATCCTCCACTACGCACGCCTTTCCCCTCGACCCCACGACGGGCACTTAGCGAGGCAGGGCAATGTGGAATCAATACCCAAATTATTCACACAGCGTGCAGAGGAAGTGTTCTTTCCTATTTTTAAGTAAACTCGTTTGTTATTGCTAATAAGAGGTTGCACCTTAAGACATTCAAGTTGTTTAGAACTGCTTGTGGACACCAGTTAGTGAGTTTTATCCCATCTGTGCACCACATGGCTTTGAGAACAAAAAAAAAAGACCAATTTACAAAACGTGTTTTTCCACCTGATACTGTTTGTAATGGAAAACACATCTATGCCTCGAGTAAACCTCTCATCCACTGCTGTTAGCAGCCACCCACCTGGATGATACCACCGTGGCCCTTCCGTGCTTAGACATGCAGCGTGGGCTAAATAAAAACAGACTCCAGAGGCTCTTTTTTTATTTTTTTGAACCATCCTGCACAACATTGGTTTAAGCTTTTGCCCCATTCACAAGGAGAAATACAGTTTATGCATGCTCTTGTGTGAAACCCACAGCCTGCAGCCTTCTTGATTATTACTCTAGTCACAACCAGGCATTCCAGACGGCAGCAATGACTGTGTTGTAAATAGACAAAACAAGCTTTGACAGGCTTCCTACATCGTCTCCATTTTTGTAATGGTTTCTTTCACTTTTTGTCTTTATTTTGACTTCTTTCTTGTGTTTTTTTCTCGATTCCTGCTGTACGTGTAATCACAAAACCACAGATATTCTCTGTGGGCTGAGCCAGCTTGGTTAGGAAAACGGAGTGCAGTGGAAATGTCCGTTTATAATGGAGGCTCGAGCGGTTGGAGGGACCCAAGAACTTAGCGCTACTTTCCCATGAGCTGTTTGCGCATGACCTAGGGTTATTTTATGCTAATGTAAGTTTAAGTCACAGCTGCCAGAACTCTGCGGTTTGTCTGCCTGTGAGAGTTATCTGTGAGAGTTCGAGCTGCAGAAACAGTAAAAGTCGCCACAGAAGAGAGGGACCCCACATACTGGCAGATGAATGACAAAGTAGATATACTTTATGGTCGAGAGGATGTTTCACATGCCGCATAGTTTGTGTGTTTCTGTCACTCTGCCTGCCTGATTTACATATGCGTTAGTCTCAAAAGGGGCTTGTTTTTTTATGTCTCTGTGTGTGGCTGACTCTGATTGTGCACACTCACAAGTGTGCATGAATGCTGCACAATGCGTGCCTCTCTATGAGTGAGCATGTTTAGTCTACAGGCAGAGGAAAAGGGGCTCGTGGTTTGACAAAGACGAATAGCTGGGTTTGTTCCTCCGCTGTGAACTGAACCTGTATCAGCACATGACATCACCTCTTCGGTTTTCACTGGCTGGCGGTCAGCGTGCTCCGTGCATGCTCGTGCACTCGCACAGCCCTCGTATACCGCCCGCAACGAGCAGGATGCACAACTGAAAAAGGAGAGAGGAGAGGACAGAGCGAGGCCCGGCGCAGTGGCCGATTAGATAGACGGTATGCCATTGTCACAGCATACAGCGAGCTACTCTGGGGTATTACCAGAGTGTCAGCGACATGTGCAACATCAGCGCGAAAATTATGCTGAGCAGCAGTGACGGTTTCTTTTGTGGAGAGAAAATCATTACATTGAAAATACACACAAGTTAATGACAAACACATGCTGTGAATGTAAAATGCAGTCCGTGCCAATACTAGTTCTTACTCCCGCTTTATTGCTTCTTAGATGCAGCGACTCAATTTGAAAGTTCAAAATCTGCAGTGGCTGAAAACAACGTCACAGAGAGCCAAAGCAATAAAGTTGTGGGTATTTCTGGCCAAAAATGAACCTCCTAATCATTATTGCTGGTTTTTTTGAAAGTTCAATAAATATAATAGAGTTTGCACCGGTATGTGCTGTGCAGCAAATAGCCACATGTGCACAGTCACAAAAAAGCTGCCTCTTCAGTTATTATTATATTTCCAAACTAACTTTATGTACCCTAAATAGCATTACAAAGTCATTTTAGTCAGAAACATGGAAACAACTAAATGGACTGGTTCTTGTGCTTTTCTAGTCCACTTTCTAGTGCTTTCTATCAAAAATACATACAGTGAATGCACTGGGAGCAACTCAGAGATCAGTGTCTTGACCTGTGCCACAGTCACCCTCCGCTTAAACTAAAGTTCCTCAAAAGGCTTCAAAAGTGAGATGATCCAATGTTAAAATCTCCCATTTTAGAGTTGGTGGCAGGTGAGTACCGATGATGATGATGGTTGTACCATCCCGCTGTCGCACAGGCTTTACCTCAGTTAGCCGGAGTCACTAAAGTTGACCTCTCAGCCATGATTTCTCTGTTGGAGCCTTTTTGAGAACTTTCAAAAGAAGAAGAAGAAGTCTGTGCTAACGTTTTTTGGGGGGTAACTAAATTCAAGCATATTACTTTAACAGTACTTAACACTGATTAGTTGGTATCTGTGTTGGCATAATCCAACCATACAGTCTATGGATGTAGCTTGCTATCCAAGCTTTCTAAAAGGTTACCTGAGAACTTAGTACTCCATCCTCTTATCCAAATATGATAACTTCTGGTCTCAAAATTTCAAAGAGACAAAATGCCGATGGCCAAAATGCTCATTTGGAGATTAAGTATTGGAATTTCAGGAGCGAGACCATGCCTCCAAACACGCTCCTTCCGGTTCTCATCTATATAGGTTCTATGGGTTCCCTCAGTTCTGCAAGCTGTTCATTCTCGTTTACGTGCCCCACCCTCCCTCTCCTTTTCAATTCTTTAACTTCTTCACTTCTGTGTAGTGCATGGGGATCTGCCAGGCCCGGGAGCTGCCGCCAGTCCCCTATGAGACCTTCCCCAAATCACAGCTCAATTCATGTCCAAGTCTTTCACCTTTACCACTAAAACGCTGTCAAACCTAAAATGACGACGTGGGCCCAGCTAGTGAATTAAGATTATGAACACAAACTGGTGTATAAAGCCACAGGAGCTTCATCTGTGTTACTGACACAATGCGCTGGCATAAATTGGATCCTGGCCTAACAAAAGTACCGCTGATATTTACCGAGAGCACATTGATAAGTTTGGTGTGAACGCAGACACTTTTGACCTTGTTGTGTTTATGAAAATTCCTTTCTCAAAGTGAGAGAATATTAAAATCAAGCACCACATCTGTGAGTGCTATTTGGGGATTACGCTCACACGTTACTTTGCCCTGTTTAGTTAATCTGGCCCTTTGTGTCTTATTAGTGAAGAATCACTGATATCCTGTATCCTGTTTTTGTTTTTCTTAGCTTAGATTGAGCTTGTCCTATCTCAACAGGATCCAGGTCCTTATGCATGGAGCCATGCTGGGTAATAATCTTATTACACTAGGCCAAGAAAAGAGTCTGAGTTTTTCTAATTAACAACTGTACTGTTACCAGAGACTGTATATAATAAATGGGTGTAGCACCATCACCCATTGGTTAGTGAAGTCCTGTGATGAAGCCTCGCACTAAGCATTTTGGATCTCGTCATGTTGTTGTTTTGAAAGCAGACATGAGAGGCGAGTGCTGTGAAACTGAGCAATGCTGCATGATGATTTGTCAGCCACAAAGTTGGCCTGCCTTTAAAGAACGATTACAGAAATCTGCCATAAAATCTATTTTTTTTAACTCTAACGGGGATCATATTTAAAAATAAATAAACATTAAGTCATATTCAGTAAGCTGTGAAACAATCAACTGGGACCATAAACTCACCAGCTGTTTATTTTCAGTCATAGATCAAGTGAGCTATGTTGTTTGGCAACTAAAGGGACCGCCCTCTGGCCGCTGGCCATTAGAAAGAATTCAGTTTTAGGCTTCACTTTTCAGACCCAAAAGTTGCCTCCATCTTTTAAATACAGTCCATGTAAAAAAAAAGTCACTCAGTCCTCTTAGTGCGAAGATCGTGCATTTAAGACAGTGCGGTTGACTATGTGTCTGTATGCTGGAATATGTATATTCATCTTTAATGTGTGGCTTTTATTCAACCCGTGATGTGCTTTTTTTAATTTAAAAAAATTACGTTGTTTTTTTTTTCAAACTCAATGACCGATGACAGCGTTGCATTTTACATACATTTTATATATAACATAGCAATTTAGCCTATTTTTATTTGAAAACTATTCATAAAAGCTGCTTTAAACACTTAAGTGCATGAAAACAAAATTAATGTGCAATGCTAATATGCGTGACCACAAACACTGCAACCACTACAAAAAGATCCCCAGTCTGTCCCTGCTTTATGAGCGGTTTTGTCTTTACATGTACAATACCTCATAAATGGTTCCTAACACCACCCTACGACCATGATCACAGCAGAGGTAAAATCAGCTTTAACACTGCAGTGGATTTGTTAGCTGGCTCTTACATCAAGAAAGCGGTGTATGTTATTGTCATATGAGTCTTATCACAGTTCCTGTAGTCGCATTTCTTCTTGCTTGAGCTCAGTAACATTTCCCGCCATGTTCCTTTGATTAAAAGCACATCTGACTCCCATTAAAACTTCCACATTCAGATCCAGGGACTGCCTTTGGAGCTGGATGGAAAACTGTTTTTTTTTTCTTCTTCCCCCTTTTTTTTTTCTTTTTTTCATTAAACCAGAGGCCAACTTGAGCCTGAGGTAGAGAAACTCCCTTGCAGAAAAGGTTCAGTGGGCTATAAGAAAGTGTCGAGGAAACTGTTTTCTCATTAACACATTCCGGTTTTAGCTACACACGCCAGTGAGCTGAAAATGCTTTAATGACTTGGCCATACAGGGGTTTGAAAGATTGCTGGATAAGAAAAGTCGGCCTTTGGCCACACAACAAAGCCTTCAGCCAAATGCCATTCAGAGCCTGGGAATTTTGAAATGAATGACAGTTCCAGTACGCTCACATTTCACAATTTAATTTTCCAACAGTTAAATGGGAAAAGAAACAGAAAAGCAAAAAGTGTCCCTGACAGTTGTGGGCATGTTTGGACTGTGGCAACGCTGGCCATAAAAAGCAGGACAAAGATGAGCTGCTGCCAAGTGGTTCACTGCCTGGCAAGGACAATAGGATGTGATATGACTAATCCACGGATTCCAGGGAGGAAACGACGCCGTGGAAAACCTCTGAGGCCGTGAATCCCACAGAAGATCAGCGATGTGGAGTCCACCCCTGAAGGAGAGACAGTCGTTTTACAAGCTGGGCACATATTCTAATGCCTGTGTGACTGTCCCTTGGGACAGATTGTCACTCTGACGGGAGTTCATTGCGCATCTGAGACGAGATGAATGCTGACGGACTGGAAGAGATGAGGACAACGCATCATGTTCACTCAGTTGACACAGCTCCTTAAGCTGCTACAGCACAAATATGTGTGTAAGTCTGTTTGTGTCTCTTACTCTGAGGGATGACTATCAGTCAGTCCACCACTCGGATTTTTTTTCCTCCTGGTACAGAATAGCTTTTGAAGTCTTTCAGAAAAGCAGTTTCAAATTTTAAAACTGTTGGATAATAACTCTGCTGCGGCCTGAGCTGGCAAGACCAGCTAGGATTGCGGTTCGGTATCTGTGCAGGAATTCGTCCTCAGTTGCAGAGCATAATAGTAAACAACTCCGCGCTCCATTTGGCTTTCACCTGGTTGCTGCTCTTTATCTCAGAAAGCACTGCTAAGCTGCGTTGCCAGCTCCCGTTCACGGTTAATTACAGGAGATCCCTCTGCCTCGCTTGAAGCCCGTATTTGTGAACCAGCAGTTGTTAGGCTCAAAAGAGGTAAACATGAGAGCAACAAAAAGGATTCAGTATTTCCACCACATAAACTTGATTTATACAAGGTTTTGAAACCCAGTGTGAAAAATGTAATTAAAAACCCAGTGGCACCCTGTATGGTCTTCTGCTGCTGCAGTCCATCTGCTTCAAGGTTCAAGGTTGTGTGTTCAGAAATGCTCTTCTGCAAACCAGACCTGCTAGACTTTTTACTTTAATATCATCTAGATGAAATGATGTGCAGAGGACCCAGACAACTTTATTTCGGTGAAGCACAAAATCCAAAGCAAATAAAAAGCCACAAACCAGGAGTCCCAGAGTCCACACGAACAGGGAAATTACCAGTAGGATCTGACAAAGAAAAAGGGGGAGACATAGCTGTGGTCTCTCCACTCTTACAAGGATATTTTTTGGGGGGAAAAAGCTTTTTCTGGGTATTTGATTGGCCCACCTTTCTATATGGTCAGGGCTATATTGCCACCTGTTGCTTTTGCATGTTTTTAATAGCTCTTGATATAGTTGTTTTTTTGGTTTTTTTTAGGTAGATGAACAGTATTTTTCAAACAGTGGTTGTGTGGTCAGAAAATGCCAGGTCTACTAAATATCCTTGTATACATATCATGTATATTCTCTGGGCAGGAATTGGGGATTAGCAACATATAGACATGTGTGCATGTAGACACAGGTGAAGCTAATTAGATAAACAGGAAGTAAAAACTGAAGCAAGGCACGCAAGAAAATCAGCTATTGTAGTGAAGCAGGAAATAACCGAAAGACAAAAAGAAACAGATATAGCCTCACACTAAACATGGGAACAGCAAACAGACAAAACAGAGGGAAGAACATACAGAGAAGCTCTAGGGGACTCAACATTTCAGTTCAGTTTCATTTATATAGCACAACAACCTCAAAGAACATTAAATGTAAGGTACAGTAATCAAGAGCAAGCACTTGGCAACAGTGGGAAGGAAAAACTCCCTTTTAACAGGAAGAAACCTCCTGCAGAACCAGGCCCAGGGAGGGACTGTCATCTACTACGACCAGTACGGGAGTAAGGGAGACAGACGGGACAAAAGACACACTGTGGAAGACAGTCAGAGATTAATAATAACTAATGATTAAATGCAGATTGGTGTGTAAGTACACTGAGAGTGAAGATGGGAAGCTCCTAGCAGCCTAGGCCTTTTGAAAATATATGCTTTATCAATCTTAAAAGTAGAGAGAGTATCTGTCTCTCAAATCTAAACTGGGAGCTGGTCCCACAGAAGGCTTCGCCTCCCATTCTCCTTTTAGAAACTCTAGGAACCACAAGTAAGCCTGCAGTCCAAAAGCAAAGTGCTGTAATTGGTTTGATGTGGTACTATGAGATCTTTAAGATGAGATGGGGCCTGATTACTCAAGACCTTATATGTGAGGAGAAGGAGTTTAAATTTGATTCTGAACCCAGAACTTGGTAGAAAGACAATCAAATCAAATCAAGAACCAGAATTCACAAGTAGTATAATACTAGAGCTTAATATTGCTCAAATAATGATGAAAAGAAAAGGTTAAAATCCTGAGAGCATGACACTAAACTTATTTCGAGCTTCAGCTCGTGTATTAAGCATGCATCACAGATTCCTGAGATGCTCTTGAAGTGTCAGACTTCTCTCCAGACAGTATGGGAGGTATTACCATTCATGTTCTGCATTATACTGGCTCCCGGCCTCTCTTATATTATAGCAGATTCATGGCACTGACAGAGCAGCTATTTCAGGTTGTGCACCCTGCCACAGCAACCCAAGCATGTTGTAATTTGTGCTTGTCGCCAGGAATTAATTGTCTGTGGGGTTTTTTGCCAGAAAACATAAATCAGTTGTCCACATCCTTTCAGTGTCAGCCGCCTTTAGCACAACGAGAGGCGGCCGGCCTTGTGAATTCCTGACAATTATAGCACCGGGGTGGGCCGCAACCCACCATGAAATCAGCCGTTCAGGATACCCGGACAAAAGATGCCGGGGAGGTAAAGGTGAAGTTCAAAACCTCCAAACATCTGATGTCATTTCTTCCACCAACATTTGATTTAATTTCTTAACAAAGAAAAGTTCCACTGAACACAAGATGTCTGATAATATCTCTGCCAATAATCAGTAGTATTTGTAATGAACGAACAAGTTCGGCATGATAATACCGCTGAACTTGTTTTCATAAGTTCCTATTTCCTGCAAGTCTGGCTATTTTCTAGGATTAGCTAAGTGTTTGCAAGGTCCAACTAAAACAAAGATGACGGTAGTTTGAGCACTGCCCTAAACCACCAGTCGATCTATCTACTGATCTCAGCCTAGATCCTGTCCAGACAATGCCCCGCTTCCCCCTGCTGCACCAATCAAAACACATGCCATTATAAGGCAGCCGGGCGAGAGGCCTGCAGGCAAAGACGAGGAGAAAGGAGAGGTGACAAAAACAAGAGAGAAAAGGAGGAGGAGGAAGAGGAGGAGGCATGAAGACAACATGGCATCTAATAAAGAGATGTCTGTTTTCACCGCCTTCACCACCTTTGTTTGGTCTTTTGTCCTGTTCTCGTACCCGTGGCTCTGCTGACTGCATTGACTCTACTCTCCACTGCTCTTAATAAAAGCCTTTAAGTGGAATGGAGAGCCGTCTTGAGTGGCTGATACTGCGCTCTGATGAACTAAAGGGACTGGAGCTTGCTGGTTGGGAGCAGTGAACTCGGTCTTCCACTGGTGCTCTCTAACAGTGTCTCTAATCCATTTAGGTTGAGGGCTGGCAGAGGCTGAGGTCTGACAAAGCACAGCTCTGTCTCTGTGATCCGGCCCACTGAGTTCTAAGTTTTTACAGATGTGTAGAGAAAATGGGCATGCAGTTAGCCCAGACTGGGAAGGCTGACTAACTGGACACAGGGTGCTAAATCTGCTTCTCAACAACTTCCTGATTAATCTTTCACGTCTGCTTTCCGAACTGACCTACCCAAAGCACGGTGAACTCAGACAGCCGCGGCCTGGTGGATATTTCCAAAACTGATATGTCAAAATTTGCATGTGAGCATTTCGATTTCTGAAACCTTACGTTTTGTGTGTGTGTGTGTGTGTATAAGGGCAGGCAGCCAAGCATCTTATCAGCCCCGATGTTGTCTTTCTTGGTTTCACTCCCAGCGCTTTCCAGAAGAAGAGGAGGGCCCGACGAAGAATGTAATTTCTTTTGACTCGCATTTCCACTCGAGCAGTTGTCATGCTTGTGCCTTCAAACAAACCACTGCAAAATGTGGAAAAATGTCTCCCATCAGACGAGTCGCAGCAGCAGCAGCGGCTACGGCAGAAATCATGCGAGATACATCAAAGCAGACGGGCTGAAGTTGTCTTTGATGATAGGCGGTTTATCTAGATTATGTTATGGCAGACGAATACAAAAAAGATTTACACAACATTACGCTGAAACAGATGTTAGCAGTATGAGTTGCCATGGGAGTGCCCCTTTCTTTCCTTTTCCAGTCAAGAAAATAAGTTACAGGGCCGTCATGGTGAATGACCCCACCCCCGCAGTTTAGGGCTCGACTGAGCTCGATTTTGCTCGATCGAGGCCAAATTCAAACTTGGAATGAGAACAGCATCCTCTACTGTACTCCTGGTAAATCGCACAGACACCGAGCTGCTGCAGCATTTTTCTTTTTTTTACTTTAAGCTGTACCCATGAACTAAGAAACACACCCACTACAGTTGGGTGTAGGTCAAAACCAGGATGACAGACTGTGAGTGTGTTGGTGAGAAACACACACAAACACACAAAGTGGACAAGGACGTGCTAACTAGCTGAATAAAATGGGTGTATGTTCGGCAGCACTTTCCCTGTGCTATTTCCTGGCCACCTGTGTGCCAGCTAGCATGAATAGGAAAGTATTGTGCTTCTCTATTTTTTACCATCTCCCACAGCACTCTTTCCTCCCACTCCTCCTCCTTCTCCTCTCCGCTCAGAGCACTCCAGCACAGACTAGGTCAGACTCCATTTGAGAAAAACTGTGACCCACGCTAGTCATTTGGCCAAACATTTCCAATAAAATGGTTGAATCATGTGTGGGCTGTCTTTTTTTAAACTTTCAGTTCAGTCCAGTGTGCCTCATAGCCCCAATATTTCATGTGAACCATAAATAGTTGAAATGTTAAGGAAGTCATTTAAAGGGGATGAAAGTTTATCACAAGATCAGGAGATAGGAAAAAACTAAAGAAAGATAGAGAAGAGAAAAGAAAATTCAACTTTACTTGCTGCTTCTCAGAAGTGCTTGGACATTTTAGAGTTATGCTAATTCATTTCTTGCTACGAGTCACATGAGACGGGCAATAGTGCTGTCTTATCTACCACCAGCAGCCTCTTTCTTTAATTTAGCATAGACGGGGGGGGGAAAAAGAGGAAAAGTAAAGTGATTAGCTCTGATCCTTAAAAGCTGGTCTTACAGCTAGGATACTTGTTTCTGTTAAGCTAAGGTAATCAGTGTAAGCTGGAGCTTTATTTTCACCATACAGATGAGAGCTGGACACTTTTCAAAGTAACGTGCATTATGGTTGAGTCAGCCACAGATAAAAGTGATTTGCTGTTGGCGACCAATAGCAAGTAGTTGCACCAACCAGCTGGTCATCATGAGTGTGCAGCATCCTCATCCTCAATGAACAACCACTTTAAAATGCAAGGTGATTGCAGAGATCGCATGGTGGGAGGCAATTTGTCTCCATGGCAGACTGACTCCAATCACTCTCAGACAAATTAGTGAGGGTGTGCAAATAATCACCGTATAATTTATAAACACAGACAGATTGTCAACACGTTGGAATCAATCCGAGTCCGTCTGCGCTGGTGAGCACAACTCATGTGCAATACATCTCTTACCTGGTTGCCAACTGGTTGTATTCTGCTTATATTCTGATATAAAAGCAAGGCTGCTAATTTTGCAGTTAAATCAACATCCTGCAGGATGGTGCAGCAGCATACAGGATGGATACGGATCTATGATGTTTTGGCTGGATGCTGAAATAAACAGATTTTTGCCAGTTTATTATAGTTATTATTGCAAACAGTTTGCATGTAATTGCCAACTTGTCCCTGTTCAATTGTAAACTGAATGCCAGCTGATTGGGTCCATCTTATTGTCGTTTTATGACCATTTCCACCAACTGAAGTCACTTTGAAGAAGCAGTTGGTCCCCGTCTTTGAAGCAACCATTTCAAAAGCAACAACATCGTAATTCAAAGCAAACAGTTGCAATTATTTAGGTTGTGCTGCGGTCTCCAACCACTGTGACTGTAATTTCAAGCTATTGTTTACAGGAGTATCAAACTCCAGGCCTCGAGGGCCGGTGTCCTGCAGGTTTTAGATCTCACCCTGGGTCAACACACCTGAATCAAATGATTAGTTCATTACCAGGCCTCTGGAGAACTTCAAGACATGTTGATGATGTCATTTAGCCATTTAAATCAGCTGTGTTGGATCAAGCACACATCTAAAACCTGCAGGACACCGGCCCTCGAGGCCTGGAGTTCAACACCTGTGGTTTAGAAGGTTTGAGCTATTTCTTTGTTCAAGGGGGTTGGCTTGACAGAAGAACAACAGTGCCTGAAAGAGGAGATATGAGCAGTGATGTGACGAACAGAGACTAAGAAATTTTAATGGAACCTGCAACAATAACATGAAACATAAATGGTGGCAAGTAAAACTCCTCTGGATCCATTCAGACAAGCATTTTTCTCTACGTCTAAGTGCTTTTCTATGTAACATTCATACTGGGTGCAGTTCAGGGTTAAGTATCTTTCCCGGGGATACCTTGGAAAAGGCCAGAGAAGCCAGGGATCAAACCATCAACCATCTAGTTCACAGGTGTTGAACTCCAGGCCTCGAGGGCCAGTGTCCTGCAGGTTTTAGATGTGTCCTTGATCCAACACAGCTGATTTAAATGGCTAAATGACATCATCAACATGTCTTGAAGTTCTCCAGAGGCCTGGTAATGAACTAATCATTTGATTCAGGTGTGTTGACCCAGGGTGAGATCTAAAACCTGCAGGACACCGACCCTCGAGGCCTGGAGTTTGACACCCCTGATCTAGTTAGTAGATGACCTGCTCCCAGTCAATACTAACCAAGCATGACCCTGCTTAGCTTCAGAGATCAGATGAGATCTGATGTGTTCATGGCAGTAGGGCTATCAGCCAGTGAATGGAAGTAAATACGTAGGTGAGGGTAAGCTCATTTTGATAAACTGACAATTTTTGCAAGCTTTTAATTTGCATGTGGCATTAAATTTTATGCATTAATTGCTGTTTGAGCAAAATGACCAAGATTTGCTTCCAAATTCCAGCTTAAAAGCACATGAAGGTCAAATTCAGAGGGATTCATTTTGAATCTTGGACAAAGGGGCCTTCCAAGGAGCACGAATGAACACAAATCAACATGATTCAATGGGAACACATACGACAGGGCTGAAAAATACACAAGAGAGTTATCTGCTCAACCAGACCCTGTAGCAACCAACTGTCAGCTACAAAGTAATGGAGCAACATCAAAACCGCTTTACTTTGTCTTTTCATTGTTACACGTCCCTGAGCAATTATTCTCTGGTCTATGATGACCACATCACTGCTCGCCTCTTCCTGTGCGTAAACCTCTGAACACAGAGGTTGAACCCAAACCAGTGCAACACAGCGATGTTATTATGTTCTGCAGAACCAAAGAAAGCGTGGACCATTCTCTCTGGGATTTAACCCAGACCAGCATTCTGCCTTGAGTCAGTAACCAGTGTGTGATTTCCACTGGCAAGCCTAATTACTGGCTGTAGCCAGGGTTAACTGGCAGCTTGGGTTGTAATGTATTTCCTTTCATAAACCCTTAGAGCTGAAATGCAACACCACAGAAACAATTAAAACAAGTGCGGAAAACTGATGTGAACGATACCTTATTTAGAAGAATATGCATAAACCCACACCACAGGTTGCAAAGCTGCAAAGAGTAAACAATCGAGAAATGACTTGAAGTGAGCATGCACTGATGAACGTGTAAACTCATCAGGTGTTCGTGTAACAGCCGTGAAAGTTTGAAAAGTATCCCTGGAGACAAGACCAAATATAAACAGCCTGAAATACACGCCTGTTAGTTCTAGCCAGAAGCGGCCATGTGGGCATATCCAGTTGCAGTGCTGAATAAGAAAATGAGAAAATAAATAGCTAGCAGGACCGAGTTCCTGTTCAGGCTGACTCAAGAAAACCACCTTCTGCTGTTCCAGCCCACAGGTGATCAAGCCAGGCTAAAAAGCTTGCTAATAAATTCAGCACCACATTCCCCCAAGGTGTCTGGGATTTGAGGCATCCTGATTAAGGGGATGTTTGACCTTCTGGTTGGATTCCCTGTCTGGGCCTGGAGCTCTTTGCCTCCAGAGAGCCTCTTTCAGCACTAAAAAGTCACACTGGGTTTCACTTCTATGACCCACTTAAAAGCTATGCGTTGGCAGATGTGCCCAAAAGGTTTCTTGTCAGCTTCCGAGCTTTTTTTTTTCTTCTTCTTCTTTTGCTTCCCTCTAATTACGGGCTGGGTGGAGAAAAAGCAAGAGAGAAATGGAAAGCTAGTCAAAGAAATTCAGAAAAAGGGAGCGAGGATGATTTTTAATGAGAGGGATTGAGGGAGCATTATAGAGAGACAGAGAGAGATTGAGATGCAAATGTTTTTATTCTTTGCAGAAGGAGAAGGGAATGTTTCGTCCAGTTATTCATGAGGTCATGTTATGATAACCCTCTGCATGAAAATATTTACGAACTCACTGAAGTGAGGGAGGAAAGGAACCTCAGCATCGAATCACGCTGGACATTCGCTGGCAAAAATGTTGCGCAAAGAACACGAGAAACGTGAAGTCATCAGAGTCCCGAGGCTTTACGCCCACATGTTGTTTCACTCATAATCTCGAGTTTTAAAAGACTATCTCGACGGCAACACAAAGCTCTCCACGTGAGCCTGATCTGTACGAAGCTGCACCTCAGAGGTGGTCTCTCTTTTAACATTTAGCCAACGGAAACTTTTCCAGGAGATGTTGATCCAGTGGGGAATGTGCTGCTCTTGCTCCAGGGTGGGGAACAAGGTCGAGCACAGAGGGGTCAAGCTCATCCATCCTCCAGCAAATGGAAAGATGTCAAAGCCTGCCGTGTGCTCCCCTATATGTAGCTGTGGGTGAGCTCCTGTGTGTAGATAGCAGTCCAGTCGCAGCTTTCCACTTTGTTGCACTGCTAATGCTGACATTATTCCCGACTGGTTTGTGTTTGACTTGAATGGAAATGACAGTTTCATGCCGCAGACACATGTGGAAAGAAGACGCATGTAATTTCAAAAGAGGACCTAATAAAGGGCGCTCCTTCGAGAGGTCCTGCTTGCTAAAGCTTGAGTATTATCAGAGGACGTGATACAGGAAAGACCTCACAGATGCTTCAGATTGGTCCCAGAACAAAATATCCCCCACCTTTGAGGACATATTTTCTTCCTTTAGCACCCCACCCTTGTGCTTTATCCTTGTCTTTCCTTAACTTTCTTCATGCACCGTGCAATCTCAGGCTAATTGCATGAAAACAGATCTTGCTGTTAGTGGTAGGCATTAAAAATGAAATGATTAATTGTCAAAACTAAATTATAAAAACATGATATATATATATATAGCAGAGAGCTGGGGGGGTCTTAGAGATAAAGTCTCGAAGGAGGAAGAAATTTTCCCTACTAAAGTCGGTTCACTGGCAACAAGATTATCTGTGCCGCATAAGCAGGAAATCAGATCTGCGAGTCTCATCAACAGGAAATTAAAGAGAGCAACATGTTTTAGAGAAAAGCAAACAAAGCTCAGGCTACTCAGATTCTCCCGGCAGCAACATTAACTGGTGACAAGCCCTGGCAATGCTCGAGGATGTCCTCACAAAGAACCACCCTTCAGGTCCGTCCAGTCCGTGGATAAACAAAGACATTGGCTCTCTGTGATTGCAGACATCCTTGTGTAAATAAAATCTGAAAGAATGCAGTCTCCATTCTGTTGTGAGGCTCATTTTTTGTCTCCGTTCTTAAATTCACTAGAAATAACTGCTGTTTGTGTCTCAACCCTGCACACTCTATGAGATCTCGAAGCTGTCTGTGTTTCCACAGCTGAGCTGACGTATCTCATTTGAAGACAGTGTTTTCTTTAATTCAGTACATGGGTGCACAGGTTCTGCAGAAAAACCTGCTAGTTCACTGGGGCTTTTCTGTGCACTCCCAAAGTCTAGAGATCATATTAGCAGTCTGAACCTGAGTGTGATCTGTGATGAGCTGGTGACCTGTCTATAGTAAGTGTGACCTCAGCTTATCCTAATTGGATAGGAAAACCATTAGATGGCCTCCATACTGAATCACATCATGGATCAAATACGGTTTAAAAGCAAGCTTGTACTCTAGCAAATGTAGCCGCATGCCATAAACAAAGTAAGATCAGTGGAAAATTGTCCCCGTACGAAAGGGAAATGCATTCTTCAATCCGAGTACACAGCAGAGTCTGAGAGAGTGAAATACATTTCATTCACTGAGACTTTTATGGACTTCTACCTTTTAGGGGTTCTTCACCCTGTGAAATGTGCCACTGATAGAGTCACAAATTCACATCTACAGTTTGACATTTCATATTCTTGCACTGTAAATCCAGTGATGCTCTCATTGATTCCACACATTGACTTAACTTAACATCTCAGGGGTGAAATACAGCACTCGTTGGGAGCTTGTGTGTGTGTGTTGTCTACCTATGCTGAATGTGGACAGTCAGTATTTGTAGTGTGATGTTGGGCTGGACTTCTGTGGCTTCTGTGGGTCTTCTGCGGAAACCAATCGTGTCTGTTCTCAAATATCCCGGCCGCACACATTCTCAGCTTCAAGCGCGCTTTCATCAGAACCTAATGGGCCTTAGCTGCCCAAGAAGCCTGCGGCTTTACATTGAGACAACAACAGTACTTCTTTTGTAAGTGTTGTCCTAATTGAAATCATCTATTTACTTAACAATGCGCTATCGCTGGTGTGTGTCTGACTTTCTCCAGGGCGTGTAATTCTTCTAATTAATGAAGCTTGTTTGGATGATACTTGTAGACCACAGAGGATTAGGTTGTGGTTTGTATTGCTCAATTAGGATCTTGCTGAAGCAGGTGCAGAGATACTTGACTTTTCCTATAGACTTGTCTATAGACACGATTTCTCTTTTGTGATTTAAGAAAATAAATGGCTGTAATTAGTCTACACAGAAAAAGCTACCTTGGCTATTTCTGGGTAACATATTTATCCTTTTTTTTAGTCTTTCATTTTGTTTTCTTTAGAGGTAGTCATTGGATTACACTAAGTCCTGTTTTTAAGTTGAGCTGAACATCTGGACGAAGCTAAGAATGCAATGATATTATGTAAAAGCGGTTTTGTTTAGCTTTTTTCATCTAAGGTTTGCCAAGAAAGCATTTAATTACAAATATTTTTAATGTCATTTAGTCAAATATGTCATTACTGTTCCTTATGCAGCCAAAACCTTGTGTTTTTATCTATCCCGCAGTAAGATTCAGCTCCAGCAGCCTGTTTTTGTGATCTGATCTTTCTTTCATTCTCTCTGATTTTCTCTGCCGGAATAACAAAATGTTTGCCTCTGGCGAAGCCACTGATTAATCCCATATTTGGACAAGCTGTGCTGCGCTACCTGAGTGCCTGTAGAAATATTGGATTTTAATTTAAGCTCCAGCAAACAAAAACACTTTTCTGGTAAACTTTTATTGTATTTTATTTTATTTTTCTTCTTGGGTTTGGCAAGCAGCAACCGTCAGGGCTGAAAGGCGTAACACAACACAGAAATGCAGTTACTTGAGGCCTGCTCAAAAAGAAAGTGAATCCCCATAGATTTAAAATGCTAAAATGCCAAACTTAAAGCAGAAATAAATATGTTTATAGTCCATTTGTAACAACTGTATGGTCGCAAATATTTATCTGTTTTCAACTGTATAAAGGCTTAAAGTTATAATGTGTAAAATTTCACCAATAGATGTCAAAAATTTGCAGTCAATTAAGTTCTGTTTTCTTACCCTCCCAGTTCAAGTGCATAATTCCAGCTATGGTGGCTGCTGAAGGACAAACAACTCTGGCCACTATTCATCTGCAATGAGTGTAGGCTGTCAGTCCACTGTTTACCTCAGCTGTCTATATCCTGTGGTGTCCACGTGTATTTATTCTGGAGGAGGCTGTAAAACTTTGTGAAAGAAGTCTGATACAAGTTAATGAGTCAATGAATCTCACTTCTGTCCAATAACAGAGATACTGAGGTAAGTTGTTCAGGATATCCTGTATTTTTCTTACGGTGAGTGTTGCTGTTAGCCCCTGTTAGCTGCTGTTAGTGTCTATTAGCTGCTGTTAGCCGGCATTATTGAAACTGTCTTTGTTAACTTGTTAACTGTTGACGTTTACCCAGTTCGTTGTCAGCTGTCTGGACACCAAAGAGTCACATATTGAATCTGCTGACAATAATTTGTAATTGAAACAATATCAGGAATAAAAAAGTATGTTTATACATGTTTTTGTGTTTTAGAGCTCTGAGTTTAGAAGATGAGGCTTCAGGTGAAGAGGAAGAACATGACATTTTTTATTAAGACACCAGTCATATTGTCTTTTTTCTTCCCGTTTTCGCTTCTTTAGTGATGAAGACCCCTTTACAGATGATAAAACATACAGTACATGTGGTCTTTCATAGGCTGAGTCTGAAACGAACACCTACGAGTTCCCTTCTCCTTCACCTTTGGCATTCTACATATGTGGCTGGTCTCCAAACACATACATAAAACACAATAAAGCAAACAGCGACATCCACCTCGGTCAGTGTAATAAAGATGGTGGGTCAACATGGTGGCTTAATTCTTAATCAAAACTTTATTCTAAGTTTGTTGGGAGATCATCAATTTGTTGGGAGACATAATTACACAATCAATGTGTATTTATGAGTACAATATTCTTTTTTTCTATTAAATAAGCTCAATAAATGACTGACTGTACCTTTAAAGTTTATTAGTGGCACAGGTGAGTCCAGACAGACTCTGCTCATGTCGGCGCCTATTCAACCATATCTGTTTTAGCAGCACACCCTCTCATTCAAATATTGTCATTTCTCATTCCAAAACAAAACCTCTATTATAGAGTCCATGCTTGGAGATGATCAGATGATAAGGTAACATAGTTAGGGCTTCCCAAATTGTACATTTTTCCTTTAAAAGACATTACTTCCTTCACTAGCTTCACTTTTTCTCAAATCTCTTTTCTACTTAAGTTTACAATTGACCAAGAAGATGTCCAGCAAAAAGCAAATTTTCCATCCTCCGGAGACCTCACAGGGTTCCCTCTTAGCACTGGCCCCAGTCTGGGGTCCTGACACACATACAGCCTTTATTGATCAGATTATAAATAAAGCAGAGAGCATAGCTGCATGTGTGTCAGTTAAGGCAGACAGAGTTTCCGAGAGAGTGTTGAAGGTCAGCTGCTTTCTCTTTTTCAACCCTGCATCCAAAGTAAACATTCCATCCGGCCTACAGTTGTCAGACTGCGGAGAGAGCGAAAGCAAAGCAAGAGAAATTGGAATGAGAATTTCAAAGCACATCGGAGGCGAAAGTGAACTTTTTTTTGCCTCCTGAAAAGCTAAGGTTTCACAGGTTTGGCTTTCCCAGCTCTGAAATCCCCCATGCCTCAACAGTTATTCATCTGGGTAGACATCATCAATTACAACTAATTAACCAGATGATGGTCTGGTGAGCAGAAAATGGAAGAGGTGATTCATCACTTTGAGCACCTTTTGGGCTTCATGCTCACAAAACTAAAAAAAACAAACAAAAACAAAACAATGAGACTAAAAAGAGATCTTATTTTTTTTGTAACTGGGCTAATGCCCATAAAGGACATGTCACAAGTATTGTGGCAGAATCCTTTCACCTGACAGCTAACAAAGGAAACAAACCTCAATCCCTGAGCTTAGCACGGTTGGCCTATGAAATAAGGGGCACAGAGAAAAAGTAGTTGGGACATATTTCTGCATATTTCTTTTTTTAGATTAATAGAGTTTTCTTCCTCCACTAAGGCACAGCTTCTCTCCTCTTTTGTTTGTCTGTGTCATGCTTCCTCTGTGGGTGAGTTACTGGCGGTTTGGGCGATGACGTAATTGTGGAAAAGTCCTGGGTGCAGTCAGACTTGTAATTCAGTGAGGAATTTTTCATCTGGTCAAGGCTGGCTGCGTGCGTCTTTATAAATAAAGTTGTTAAGTCTTCAAAAGGGAAAAAAAAAAAGATAGAGGAGCAGGAGAGCCATTAAATGAGCAGGCCCTTGCCTACTTACTATACAGGCGCTGCTGAAAACCCTATGATATTCATTTCTAATCCCGATAACGTGGTCACAGGTCAGATTTCTGTGCTGTTTACAGTGTGAGGTTCTGCAAATAAGAACACGCTGATGCTGAGCGTGAAATAATTCCTGTCTTGATCCAGGAAAATATTTTCCTGACCAGAGCGATCCAGAATTTGTCCTCCAGACGGTGTTTTTGGGGATCATTCAAGGGCTGCTCATGAGTCAGTTAAAAGATGACTGCATAAATCACCATATTCAGTCGTTCTCCATCAGTCACGTCGGTTTAGGCGAATAAAAATGATGGCCACGAATTACACATTTAGACTTGCCTTTTCTAAATACAGTACAGTTTTTTCCCCAGTAGTACAGCAGGAGCCCAGCAAGTGCTTGCTTGGTACGCCACTGCAGGGCACTGAAATCAGCTACTGCTATCATCAGCTGTGTTTGAAGAGGGAGCCTGTGCTGTTTCAGTGGTATGGCACTCCCCCGCCCCATGTGTGCTTTATTACCTCATCTTCAGTGGTGATTTATGGCTCTCACAGAGACCACTTTTCTGGGCTGTTTATATCTGGTGAAGATAAAAGAAAATCATGGCTTTATTACCCAGATGGAGTGGGTCTGTTTACACAGCGGAGGGCCTCATCGGGGAGCTGCAACATACCAGCATCGCACATATCTGATCTGCCTTTTCAGAAGCAATAAACGACACGAGCACGCAAATCATCCCTCCCAACATGACGGATACGTGTTAAATATAAAACGGTATCTGCTGGAGTACAAATTCTTTTACTCTCTGCTCCTCGTGGTGATGAGAGGGCATCTCGTTCTGATGATTTGTGTGCTAATAAACAGCTTTGCTCTCATTATGGAAATATTTTTCCAGATTAAAGGAAAAAGCTGTGCGTTTTCACAGCCACGATTGCTATCGATCGATGTTTTCAGCATGCAGAGAAATTCAAGGTTGCCTTGTGCTTGCTCTCATGTCCTCCCAGAGCTCCTTCTTGTGTGGCTGATGCCTAAAAACTATTTGGCTATGGCGCCATCTTGTGGAAAGAGTGCATGACAGACAAAACTGCAAGTGTGAGACACATGATCAAAAGCTTTTTATGAGATTAAATGGATTTGGGGAACTGATGTTACTTCAGGTCCACTACTCTATGCATTATGTGTAGATCAAAATGATACAATATATGGAAAACTGATATATAAGAGTTCTGCCTTTCTAATTATTAAAAAACCCTTTATTATGGAACAAATTACTGGAAGACTTCAGCTGAAAACCGTAGTCACCAGTGGTGCAATCATCTTTACTTTTTCTCATTGCTGTAGATCATTTCTTTTATAAATATTAATTACACTTAAATTTTACAGTGCAGACTGCATTGACAAAATCTATATCATAAATGGAGGTTTAATTGAACAATGATATAGAAATAAATAAATATATAAAGAATGATAGAAATATAGTTATAGAGATCAAATCAAACATGTTTCCTATTACATGAATTAAGTTTTTTTATTTTAAAGCAGCTTTAAAATATGACAATATTTTCAAAGCCATCGCTCTACATTGGCTCATTGCAGTGATGAACTTAGAAATATCACCTGAACCTTAATGCAACTGATTATTTACAATGCTTAAATTTATTAGCCCATCACCCCAATGTAAGGTTGACATCACAGCTGTCCTAAATTAACAGAAATGGTAATTACCAAAATCCATTGTTGAGTTTTTTCTATTCAAAATGCTATTTTTAATGCCAAAATCTAATTATTGTTATCTATGAATTTTCAAATGTACCGTTTTTAATTTTTAATTTTTAATTTTTAATTAAGATGCCAAATTACAGTCATTTACTATTTACTATATTATTCCTGGACAAATTTGTTTCATTGGTTGGATGTTACGCTTGATTTTCAGAGTAGTCCAGTGTGACGCCTCTAATTTGAAAACAAAAACATGAGTTCAGTCATTTTTACTTTGTTGACAATTTCTAAAATACTTGTTTTTTTCGTTTTATAAGAGGCAGTCTAATAAACCTCAAGTCAGCAGCTTTACTGTTTTAAGCCATTTGCTTTAATAGCACTGTTTTCAGGCACAGCAGCAGGAAAAGCGCTAGAAACCCAGCTTTATGTCAAAATCAGAGTGGAGCACAGTCTGGAATAACCACTTTAAAACTCACATCACCCTAGAACATAAGACGGTTACGCTTCCTCTTTGACAGCATTATTTATTAGCCAGTACAGATGATTAACTGTGATGTCAGGACAGTTTTTTTAACCAAGACAAAAAAACACTGGCAGCAGCTAACAATGCACACTGACATTGAGGTCAGTGAGGTCTATGAACCAAAAGCAAGTTTTCAAATCAGACAAAAATAGTGTTTCAATACACAGAAATGACGGGCACTTTGTACTTCATGTCATTTGTACAGTTTCTCATGAATCATCCTCACAGTGCCATTAAGTTACTGTGCAACTTCAGACAATAATAAAACGATCATATTTATCCAAAGGAGATCCTTTTTAAACAAAACTACGGAATCAGTAATTGTGATGATATTGTGTAGCATGTATGGTTTTTTATTATACATGTGAAGCATGCATGTTATTCTCCTACTGCTGTCTGAAGGATACACAAGCTAAAAGCGCAGAGGGGTGTGTGTGTGTGCGCGTGTGTGTGTGTGTGATTCATGGCTGGGATTCACACAGATTGTTCTCTACTCTGATTTCTGATTCTGCTCATCGACTCATCTTTCTATAATCTCACTCCCTCGACTTTGAACTTAAACTTTTATTTTCTATAAACAGCAGAGACGAAAAACTCACAAAATACCCACAGCACAACACAGTTGAGACAAAACCTATGTCAAGGGTGTGGAGCGAAAGGCTGGGAGCAACGAATATGGCGCATATATATATTTAATCAAATTAAAGCTTCATTTTAGTCAGAAATGATATGCGTATATAAGGATCTCCCCTCTATGTAACCACATGCTAAACTGCTTCTTACTGATGAACTATATAGTGTTTAAGATGAGAAAGAGGAGGTTTTTGGTACATTACAATAAACCGGACCAAGAATCTATAGTTATCAGTTAAGTGTGCAACAAGTCGTGGTTTCATATAGTTTTATAAACTGGGCAGCATAGGGATCTGCGGATGTGACTTAAGCCAAAGCATAATAACAGCATCTGAAAGCCTTAAAGATGCAAAATTATCCTTAGGCTTCAATGAGCTGAATCAGAAATCAGTTTTAAATTAAATTAATCCCAGTTTGAAGGTATTAGTTCGAAGAGCCTAACACTGGTGAACGCAGTACTTGGGTTCAGGAAGCGAGGGGTCCCAGCCTCAGTTCCACGTGGTGAGTGAGCCAGATGGCTTCAGCGGCAGTGTCGGCTCCCTCCTCGCTCGGTCGGATGGGAGCAGCGAGGTTGCGGAAGTCGTGTCGGATCTTAAAAGAAACGGTGACATCCTTATCCTCTTCTTTCTGAGGGATCACTTTGATAAAGAAACCAATCTTGTTGGATTTCCTGAAGGCAACAACACTGTGGAAAAGACAGATATCAGGTGGAGTTAGGTGTTTTCTTATGGCATTACTGTTAAAGAGCAAGCGTGGGTTTGTGTATTAACTCACTCTGGGTCATCCTGGAAGTCCTGAGGTTCGGCTAGTTCATCATACTCAGCAGCAGCATCCTTTCCTGCTAGGAGTAGTTCCTTACTGGGCACTATAACCTGAAAAAAATAACAATCGGTGACGTTTACAGCATTATTTCAAATGTTAGAGTCACATTAATATGATTTATTACACCTCTTTTTAAGTCAATAACATCTTAGAATGAACAATGGTTATTAAATAAAAAGATGTATTTTACTGAAGTTGACACCTCACATAAAAAAATCATGCTCATCTGACTGTTATATCTGTGTTGTGTTTAGGGGCAAAATAAGTCATCTGAATGACACTTTTTGCTAAAATTGATGCTTCTTTTCAGCTGTGAACAGACTTACAGAGAGAACAGATGTAGTACATAAAATATATGTAGGAGGTGGGTGAACTTAGCCATGAGAAGTGGCGATAAAACTCAACCGAGCATAGCTTGATATGGTTCACAATATCCCTCAGGTGTTTGTATATCAGATCGAGCAGAAAGCCGGGACTGCACTCTCCGTTTGGCCATAATGTCAATGGAAATGGGTCATCAGGATGCTCTTATTTGGCCGGGAGCTCTCTCTTACCCGAGCTGGCCCATGACTTCATCACTAAAGAGGCCGGTAATAAAAAAAACGCCTATAGTCAGAGAGCCTCAGTGCACCAGGCAGCACTGTTAGCTGTGACTAACGGTATGAAGAGATGATGTGAAGGCTACCGACAACCCAATTTGTAAAACAGCCGAGCTGCTGAGTAAAATTTAAATAAATAAGGTAAATAAGTATAGAATAAAATGGCTAACATATGCACATTTTGTATTTGGTGCCAGCACACTAGGAAAAAAATGTTTACCACCGTGTTGCATCACCTGTTTTTCTATCACTGCTTGCGGACTGAGGAGACCAACTGCTGCACTTGTGAAATCCAAATATTTTCCTTTTCTCACTTGGTGCATTATCTTGCTGCTTGTGGCCTCCTTTGTCATATTTTTTTGCTTCACGCCACACCAAATGTTTCTATCAGTGACCGGTCGCACACACCCAGTCAAGCACCTGGGCTCGTTTACCACAAAGATACAGATTTCTGAAAGGAAATCAGTGAAATAACTGGATTCTTTGAACCTATTAATGATATTAAAAACCTCAGTTAAAAATAACGGATAAGTCTTTAATTATCTATAAGAGCGGCTTTTCTGGTTATCATTTAGAAAATAAGTTAATATTTGCAGTCCGATGTTTCATTCACTGGATTTATTTGTGGTTGCTTTCCAAAATGTCAATAACCAAAACAAAACAAAATTGATAACTTGCAAGAGTTTTTAAAAACTTCATTAAAGTTACAAAATTTTGTATCAATTTCGGGCCAACTGTTGTTCCTGTGTGTCAATAGAAGCTATTAAATATAAGTAAAATACCTTTGCAGTGCTATTAATCTCATCAGGGTCATTTTCCTCACAAGCAGTCAGTGTGACATGGGTGATGTTCTCCACTGGGTTGGTCAGGGTCAGCAGCACCTGGCTCTCCTAAACAGTGAATGGTGGGAAAGAAAAAAAACATAAAAGACAAATGCTTTACATCAAGTACATTTGTCATCGTTTCCCAAATTTATACTGACACTACCAGTCAAAAGTTTGAACACACTTCTCATTTAATGGTTTTTCTTTATTTTCGTGCCTATTTACATTGTAGATTCTTACTGACAGCATCAAAACTATGAATGAACACATATGGAATCATGTAGTAAACAAAAAAGTGTGAAATAACTCAAAACATGTTATATTTTAGGTTCCTGATAGTAGCCACCCTTTGTTGACAGCTTTGCCAACCCCCGGCCTTCTCTCAATGAGCTTCATGGTGTAGTCACCTGAAATGGTTTTCACTTCAAATTCCCAGAGCTTTCATGCATCGTTAATTAAAAGTAGACCAGATAAAATTCATTTTGGAAAAATCGCAGATGTCGTGTACACATGCAGAGATGTGTCTACAATGTAATTAGCCATGAAAATAAAGAAAAAACATTAAATGAGAAGGCATGTACAAACTTTTGACTGATAGTGTGTACAGAAATTAAAAAAAAAAAAAATCTAAAATAGAAAGTTAATCTACCAAAGTTTGGACACTGACCTTCCCATTCCGGAGATTTGGAATGGACATAATTCTCACTTCTGGGATATAACTCCTGTGGGAGGAAGAGGAAGGCGGCCAGTCAATACACTAACATACCACCACAATGACAG
This sequence comes from Oreochromis niloticus, assembly GCF_001858045.2. Taxonomy (NCBI): domain Eukaryota; kingdom Metazoa; phylum Chordata; class Actinopteri; order Cichliformes; family Cichlidae; genus Oreochromis; species Oreochromis niloticus. Next base: position 28,963,973 of record NC_031966.2, on the reverse strand, counting down.
ATCACAAAACATTCAGTCAGAGTGACCTAATGTCTAAACTCCTGAAAACAAAACAAAAAGAAGAAAAAGCACACAGTGAAAACCGTCTCCACCTAATGTGCTCATGCATTTGCATGAAAAATGTCCTGACCTCTTGATATAGTCATCCAACTAAACTACATTTATACTTCACAATAAACTGCTTCACTTCACCGAGAAAAAAGTTTCAAACAGAAGAGCAGCACTCACACAGCCACCAGCTGAATTTTAAACTTGATTGAAGTAGGATTAAACTCTGGCTTGCTCAAGTTGTGCTCGCATTTCTGAAGAAGGAAAAAAAAAAAAAGACTCATGTAAATATAATCTATAAAAAGAGAGGCTTTGATAGATATGGAACATTAAAAGCCTGAAGTGGTGCTGACCCTGCAGCGCAGCGAGCGCTTCATCAGGAGGTGTTTGTGTCTTGGGTGGAGCTGAGATGCCCCCGCAGGCTGGAAGTCTGGCTGCAGAAGCCGCTGCCGCAGCGTGGTCACTGAACGACAAAAGAAAATACAGATTCAACTCGACCTCACTTTGACAAGCTCTCAGTAATGTTCAGCGAGCTCCAGACAAGACCTTACCTTCAGGTAAATTGATGGGTCTGGTGTAACAATCCTCAGGCAGGGGCTCCACCTCATCAAGGGCCTGGGCTGGTTCAATGGTGATCTCCTTCTGGTCTTCACCCTCTTTGAGGCTAATTAGATTAACATAAATACTGCTTAATTAGCTGTTGTTTCTCTTTAATGACAGTCTTTAAAGTAACTGGAAGTTAATTACATACACTGCAAAGCAAACAGTGCAGCTATTTTTGGAGGCTCTAGCTCTTTATAAATAACCTACTCACATAAAAGTTGCACGGTTACAGTTAGAACAAAGAAACTTTGGAAAACTTAAGGTTGATGCCTTCAAGGGCATCCAACTTTTCATACTTGGCTACTGAACAAGAGTCCTTTGAAACAAGAGACAACCAAATACTCATCAGTCTTTTCGGAGAGTCCTCGCCAGCTTTACATTCGTCCCCTCGGTCTGACAGCATACTTTATCAATACACTGCCTTTTGTCAGCTAATCATTAATTTAAAATGTTAGGCAGGGTCCTTGAATGAATTCTGGTGAGCGATCTCTGTTAACAATTATATCAGTACAAGGTGATGATGCAACTTGAGAAGCAAAAAAAGGTGACAAACTGTTCATTGTGATGGATTAACTACAATAAGTATCTAAAGACAAGTTTCAAGGCTCTGTAAATTCATTTTTATGGCACCCTGAAATTAATCAAACTAATGGTTTGTGGACGGCAGAAAATTAATCTGAGTCACTGATAATATGCATGTCAAAGGCGTGAGACATGGAAAACAGGCGCTGACCTTGAAAGTCAAAAAAAGTTCAAAAGGACAGAACCAGTTGATGGGATGTGTTGAAAGCTGCAATAACTGCAGATAAACATAATAATAAAAATATAAAAAACTCACGAAAGGCCAGCCAGGCTTGATAGTGGAGCTCCAGGCCTCTGCCTCTGCAGTCTGGTTCCAAGGCCATATTTTTCCTGAGTAGAATTGGAGGACGAAACATGATCAGAGAGCTAGCCTACTTAACACTGAAATGTCAAGATGATTCTAAATATGCATCTACAGCTATTTATCTACATGACAAATACAACACAACATCCTGACCCCCCCAAAAATGGAGTTTATGGAATTTTGAGAATAAAAAAAAAATGTAAAGAAGTGGAAAAACAACAAATAAAGAACAAACTGTTAAAATTAGCGTGTGGTAAGAGACAGAAAGAAGAGCCTTTGTACTCAAGAGTAGAGGAAGAGAATCAACTCATATTTAATGGATAAATGTCTTCAAAGAGAAAGATCTTCTGTTGCTTCCCTCCCTCTGATCAACATAAAGGCTCCCCTTGTGTGGATCTTGGTCTCATTTACCCAAGGAGACATTCATGTGATCTGTGAGGTCAGTCAGTAACAGAGCAGACAAGAACAGATAGAAACAGAAAACGGTGCTACTGTAAAAGATGAGAATACCCAAATTGTGAAAAAGTACAACTCACCACCACATGAATAGTGTGTTGCTGGGGGGTAAAAACCAAAATGTCAGAGTGCATAAGCAAAGAAAAAAAAAAGGAAAAAAGAGAGAATAAAGAACAAGGTGAAACCAAAGCGATCAAGCAAAACATTATTGGCATTTGGTGACATGCAACGGCAACAGAAATGCATCAGTGATGGAAAACAACTGCAGGATATCACAGCTTAAGTGGCTCCACTGCACGATAGGAAAGACGAGTTTGCATTAATGGATGTTAATTATTGTCAAAGAAGAAAACGGCAGGTGTGAACAATGCACCAAGCTAACGAAGCATGAAGACCACATCCAAGGCAGGGGGGCACAAAACTCATTGTGAACATTTTCCGCTACGTTCAGGCAAATCACACTGGTGACTACCATGACATTTGTTTCTTAAGCAGGGTAACAGCATGGACATGGTGTGAATCCATAAACCAAGCACAGCAAGTTTATTCCCGCCTGCTTTGGCTTAAAGTATGCAAATCAAATTATATCCTTACTGGCACAAAGAAATATTTCTGTATTTATTATTTAAATCAAAGTCTATGTAAATTAGTTTGTTATTTGCAATTTATTGCTGCTATTCGCAATAACGACAAATCACGCAGAGGCAACAGCTAACATGAAGCTGTTCATCTGTGGGGCTCAGAGAGAGCAGAGTACCGAGAACGCCAGGGGCATGCACTGTCGTCTCCTGGCCATCTTCTTCCTGTCCCTCTCCTGCTTCTCTCGGTGGGCCAGCTGCTGGTAATACTCAATCAGTTTGTTGATCTGGAGCAAGCAAACAAGAATCAGTTCTTTATGTACTTTTTATAAAAGCAGACTATATTGTAATTTAAAAGAGAACTGGATACATTATGCTACATATAGTATAGGTTCATATCAATACCTATATTATCACAGATTTATTATGTCCCTATATGCAATATAATTTTTTTCTTAATTAATAGCTTGGCGAATATTATTGGCTGATACCGGTCTTTGTAAATGCAGCTTATCTAATTTTTTTTACAAGTTCATATGATTGTATTAAAATGTGATAGACTTAAATTAAGCTGTAGAAAAGTGTGGAATAATAATAAACTGCAAAAATTAATACAGTTGACTTCCTGCAATAACTACATGTGTGTAAAGAGGTTCATTGCAAGAAAAAAATAAATAAATGGGAGCATATGCAGTTTGTTGTGGTAACCAGTTTTGTAGCCTAAGCAAATGTTCAGCTATTTCAGTTTTAGCCTGGGTTGTGTTATTGAGGGTGTCACTTATTCAGGGGCACATCGGTTTAAAAGCAAGCAATGTGTTATCAGGAAACATGTGAGCAACTTGAGAAAAATTTAGATGGCCACAGGGTGGGAAAAAAACCTACCCGCTGAGTATGAGGGTTCTCAGGCTCCTGCCATCCACCACTGGCTGCAGAGAACAAAATGCAAACATCAGACTTTAGACAGTCACACAGAACAAATACAGCCTTGACCAAAAAAGGTTAACTAGGATTAGTGAACTAGCACTCACCAACTGATTTGTCAGCCATGCCCACATCTCTTGAGGTCCAGCGACAGAAGCCGCAGGCCAAATAGTACGCTTTCTTCATGGCTGTCTTGGTAGGATCATCAGGCAGAGGAGCTGGGATGTTGGTGGCCCGAGTAGACAGTGTGTGCATGCAGCACGGGCAGTCAAAACAGTTTGCACACCTACAACAGAGCACACCAATAATTAAGAATGAAACTAAGGTTGCTAAGTACATAGTGACATAAGGAGTGGAATATAAACGCGAAGCTTTTTCTATGAATCTGCAAAGAAAAAGCAGGTCAATCTTACCTGTTCTTTTTAAGCTTAGCCTCTGCAGACGGCATGTTTTCCAGACAGCTGGGGCAATAGTGGGAGTCCACCTGAACACAGAGAAGTCAGTTTTAAAGTGTATTTTAAACACGCTTCCCAACTGCTGGATTACCAACAGTGTTATGAGGAATAAACAGGATTATCGTTGTACCATTCCTTTGAACAGTATGGTACAATGAAAAACAGGGGAACCCATTTTATTTCATTTTTATCTATTTTTCAATGAAGTAAAAGTTAAGCTTTCAGTCAAGTAGTAGTATATTAAAAACATTCGTCAGGGTATCCTATGATGATGGTGATGCTACTAGCTAAATCGCTCTGGGCGTGGTGTCTGTAACTTTGAGTTAGGTTTACAAGAGTTTAACAGTAAGGACGTTAGCAGGGGTAGACCGACATCAAAATATTTTGTTTGTGTACTTGTTTTAATTAGAGAACATGCCACCCACATCTTTATAGAAGCTAACCTGTGCGTTTAATGCTAAAGCCGACGGATAGCAATGGCTCATTAGCTTGCTATTGCTTCTTTCAACAAGCGGAAGCGAAACCGTACAACCAATGAGATTAGGGGACCGTTTGATTGACAAACGGCTTGGCCAGACAACTCAGCATATGGCTGAACTAGTCCCTCCCGCCTGTCAAAGCTAACAGCAGGTAACAAAGTAGCTAGAAAAGGCTAACTGTTAGCGGAGGATGATGAGAAAAACACTAACGTACCTCGTGAGACACGCATTCCAGAGATCGTAGCTCACTGCAGTAGCGACAGAAATAAAGCTGAGACAGGGGGGCTCTAATTTTTTTTTCCCCACGAACCAGATAGACAACTCTATCTGGCTGCAGAAGGGACGCCATCTCTGAGGAACGTAGACGAACCCAGCGACTCACTGGACTGTCTGCTAGTGTTGATGTCACCGCTGATTGCTTGGCCGGAGAAACACAGTGAGCTCGTCGTCGCCCTCGTGTGGTGAATATAGAAAAGGGCATGTTTATGTGTTGGTCAGAGTTGTGTGTGATATTTGTGCTTGTGGCCTGTTGCAAAAACACATAATTTGTTCCCATTTCTTTAGCTGAATGAAAAACAGGAAGAAAAGTTTGCGGCATATCAAATTACACAAGAACTAGATCGATAATCAGTGGAAACGGCTCTTGCAGAGTGATGAATCCAAGTTTGAAATTTTTGGTTCAAATTATCATCAATATGTTTGGAGCAGGTTTGGGCCGAGGTACAACAGTGAGTGTCTATCGCCATAAGTAAAACACAGTGGAGACTCTGTCATGATTTAGGGGCTACAGCTGTGTTGTAGATCTTGTCAAAATTGATGGAATTATGAACACACTGAAAAATACAGTCGGATTTTGATCTACCACGCAATACTATCTGGAAGGCATCTGCAGTAGTGTAGGTCTATGTCTTTATGCTTTAACTTTAAGATTTAAAAACAAGAAAAACTTTTTTTTTTTCCCTTATTCCCCCATAATATTAGAAAGAATCACATTTTTCTTATAATTGGCTCTACTTAAACATGAAACAGTAATGATTAAGTCCAAGAATATCTCAGGATGACACAAAGAAGATATGCCAGGAATCTGCACCCAAGTTCCTGTTGTGTTACCTGGAGTTTTGACAAAGCTGAATTTTATTTTATATATACTGTATGAAAGTATTTGTGCGTGCACTTATTCATGTCCTCACAGCCCCTTGCAACTGATCATAATCAATTAAATTTCAGTATTTCTCCTTAACCAAAGAAATTCATGGGATATTTGGCCCTTCTGGTGCCTCTTGCTTCCCCGCTGCATAACAACTTATTCTGGCCTGCAGATCTGAGCCGAACGCTGTGTACAAAATACAGTGAGCGAGACACTCAAACAGGCTTGCAAAGACTCCTGTCAGCCACCCACAGGGCATATGGCCAAGTACCAGCTCACCATGGCAACAGCTGATCCCAAAGAGGAGAGGAGAGAGGAGGAGAAATGATCCATGAATAAAATAAACCAACAGTAGGCCGCTTAGCTCTCATGCATTCATGAAGATTAGGGTAAGTTCAACTTGTAACACCGCAGGAGCTTTTTATTCATTTACTTTAGCATAAATGTTTCATTCAAAGCACACTGACTGTTTTTTTTATGAATCTTTACAGCCAGTTAAGCAGCAGTTATAGTAACATATGCACTTTTGAAACTATGTCACACTATATAAACTGCAGTATCTCTGTTAATAGGTGAGATTTGACACTATAAACTACTATAAACACAACAGGTTAGTGCTGAGTTTATAGTGCCAAAAGCTGCTGCCATGTCAGCGCTGTGGCAGATTTAAAAGTACAACTCATGATTGATGTGCAGCTCAGCTGATTTGTATTCAACACACACTGAGTTCTACATGTATTTATTTTTCGATCTCAGATTCATGAGACATGATTATTTAATCCTCCAAACAAAAGAAAAACAACACATCACAAGAGAGGTCCTCGGTTAGGGTGAACTAATATTGCATAACTGGCTTGATAAGTGTCAAGAGACTTATTCTAAAGACACTTCTTCAGCTAAGAGTCTAAGAGGAGAAACACACACAGACGCTGCAGCATTTACTTGTATACAAGGGCGATCACAGAACGCTCACACCAGAGTGGGGGCCCTGCGATGCGCGCTCTGTTCTTGCACGTGTCTTTATTTATACATAAGAAAAATGAATACATTTGATGTGAGCATGTGCGTATGTGTGTGTGTGTGTGTGTGCGTATGTGTGTGTGTGTGTGTGTGTGTGCGTATGTGTGTGTGTGTGTGTGTGTGTGTGGGAGGTCAGAACTGCTTGTTTGACTTCTTCCTATCGCTGTGAGAAGACTCAGATACAAATATCAGAACATGTTTTATAAAGAACAATCAGTCCTGAACAATGAAAAGAACAACCAGTTCTAAGCAAGGAAATGATCATCATGCAGCATTCTATCACAAGCAAACTTATATCATTAAAAGCTTATACTGACTAAAACATACAATTTTCTATTGACAATAAGTCAAGCAGAAAGATCCTCATTTGTTCAGTGTAATGTGCCCCCTGTTGCTTAATTCCAGTGTGTTCTGTTGAATAGTAATCCAACAGACAAACACACACAAATCCAAGGAAGTTAAGCTAAACATGCATGTACTTCTTCTTTAATGTTTACAGCGATTTCAAGGTGTCTAAAACCTCTGATAACCTTGAAAAACAAACATCACACACATACATCTATCTATCTATGACTTTTTTCTTTGTATATATGTAACGTGTTCCCTGTCTTGTTTGTGGGTTAAATCTTAGTTAGACGAATAAAATAAGAATTTCTTTCTTTTTTTTGTTGTTGTAATTGTTTATTGTTTGTTTGGCATGTATAGGCCACCATACCACTGATTACTAAATTGCAAGCATGGTTCTGCTCACAACATTAGCGCTAAGAACGAATAATTAACATTTTATTTTTCTGAATTGGAGACTACTGACACGTTCATCCGCGCTCACAATCGGTGCACGTCAACAGATGACGTCACCCCAGCCAGTTCATTTATCTAGAAGAGGGACATCCACAGAGAGCAGTCACCGTGTCGGGGGGAACGACTGCACGATGTGGCCCGTGTTACCGCTGCTGCTGCTCGGTCTGCTGCAACCCTGCACCGTGGGCTCCCAGTTCACTCAGGTAGGTCCACCTGTTGATATCCAGCATATTAATGGCGTGAATTCAGACACAAGGAGACACGTCACAACATCGTTGTAAGATGACGTCCTTGTTAATGTTTTTGTTTTTTATTTATTTGTCACCTGTTAACGTTGCAGGTTATAAGGTGAGTGTTGCTTGATGTTCATGGAAAAATAATCTCCCACAGCATATGTCTATTTTACTCTTGCTGTGGTTTGTTTGGCCCTGTGTCAGTGTTTTCTAAAATGTTCTTTGTCAAATATCAAATTATTTGCGTTAAATTATGAGGAAGTTTGAGCGACAATAACTTCCCCCATTGCTCACTATCTGTGCTCAACACACATCTCTTTCAATGACTTCTGCTTATTACTACTTATTCAAGCTTATGCTGCACAGCAAGCCTTTGAATAGAAACATAAACACCTGTTACTCTGGGCTTCTTTTGTTGGTGAATTTCTAAGCATGATTGCATCCTTTTTCCAAGCTGTGCTGATTTATTGTGAAAAATGACCGTCTAAGGAAGCATCTGGCAATCATCAGCCATAATGACAAGATAAAGTGCATCAACAAAAGCTAATCGCTTAAAACAGAACCATTTGGAACTGCAATGGCCTTCTGCTTTCATGTATTTGAATATTGTGATACCCATTTTATACAGAGACACATCTGCATTTGTCATTTCACGTAAAGATTTCTGGGTGAGTGAGGGTAATTTGACAGCTAAGGTCCCTTTAACTGTTCGTCAGCAGAGTTCTCCTGTTGACACAGAGCTTGTTTTTTTTACTGTAAGGAGCTCTGTTGCCCACACAACAACGCAGGTATGAAGAGGAAGAAAGGGGAAGTATTGCAGCTGTCCCTGGTGCTGCTTATTTGGTTAAAGCTTCAGGATCAATTTGGGCAAACAAACTCCTGACATTTGTAGTGGATAGAAGTCAGACTGTCGAGGTGATTGTTTATTTGACCTTGACGGGACGAAAAAGTAGCTGATAATGAGATTTTCCTATGTGTTGTTTTGTCCAAGTGAGACGCCCGATCCTGAAGATAGCCAGTACCATCACATAAGACTAATAAATATCTTCCTTACGCATGGCAAGTTCTGTACCTGCAAATATTTGCCACTCATTATGCTTCTACTTATTGGCCGATTGCCTGTGATTACTCGGTTGCTATATTGGTCATTAGGTCAAAAAACATTTAGCACAAGAACACAAATGAAACGTTGTCATTTTTCAGTCACTCACTGTGGCACATCATTAAAAGGGTGACTGAACAAAACGTTAAACCCCTCGTATACATTTGTGTGAGGTGAGAGGTTATGTCCACATCAAGTCCAGCTTCAGGTTTATGCTTTTTAATATATATATATTGTGTGTTGTTTCAAGTCTGAGAACACATGTGTTCTTGTTGGAGCAATTCCTGTTCAGCCTGTCTGTGTTCTTGCTCATCTTAACTCTATTGGCTGTTAGCGAGTTAAAGTAAACATAACGTGCTTTGACCTTTTGTCTGTATTTGCAGCAATGCAACTCATCAGTGGAAGGCACCATTTACAAATACAGAGCAAAGACTCTAAATGGTAGTCAGACTGTGAACTTCAGTGACTACGCAGGCAAGGCTGTCCTCTTTGTCAACGTGGCTACATACTGAGGACTCACCTATCAGTATGTGGGTAAGAGATGGCACGGGCAGCGCTGTTTTGTGCTGCAGTTAAAAAAGAAATAAAGAGGTGGGGGAAAAAGGTTTCTCCACCTGAACTCTTTTCTCTTTTTTCATCAGAACTGAATGCACTGTATGAGGAGATGAAACTAGATGGGTTAACTATTCTTGGCTTCCCCTGCAACCAGTTTGGAAAACAGGAACCGGGGCAAAGGCATGAAATCCTGCCAGGTTTAAAGTGAGAAATCTTTGTCTTTCACTGCACTTCAAGTCTGCCACGTAGAAAAAAACTGTTTAAAAAATACTCATGAATGAATTAAGGTCAATGAAGGTCTTGGTTTTCCAGAGAACTCGATAGGATTTTGATGTGATAACATTAAATTCCCTGGTATTGAGTCACATGCTTATCGCAAGGCCGTATATATGTGCTGTAAGGTGAGAAGCTTTAAAGCAGCATGTAGACAGGAATGTGCAATAATGGTAAATCCTCTGTCAATCAACAAAACTTCATTAAAGCATGAAAGCATCTTTTGGCAGTTTCTGTTCGAGAGCCTCTCCAGCACACCCAGAACGTATGTCTCAGATTGCATCAGTCATCACAGATCCATAGCAAAGCCTCTGCAATACACTATGTGGCTTTGCTCGGCTTGCAGGGAATCTAGGGCAGCTGCCAAGCAGCAAAGTACTCAGGGGCATGTCCGCTGATAGGATGTCCTTTTTCTGGATTCCAGACACGTTAGGCCTGGCAATGGATTCATTCCAAACTTCCTGCTGTTTGAGAAAGGTGATGTGAATGGGAAAAATGAGCAAGAGGTTTATACTTTCCTTAAGGTAAGAAACTGCTTGTGAAATTCAGTTGAATCTTTGTAAGTTGAAACTCACATTTTAATTTTGTATTTTACTTGTTATTAAACTATTTTTTCCAAGTGTGTTATGAATGCTACTGTCTGCTCTCAATGCTTAGACTCTTTACATGTGTTTCGTTATATTCAGTGGGGAAAATAATTATTTGATACCCTGCTGAATTCATAAGCTTTCTAATTTTAGCATTTTCATTTTAACGAAGAAAGACAGAATATCAACCAACAAATCCAGAAAAAATCGCATTAAATAAAAGTTTGATTTGATTTGCATGTCATTGAGCAGATAAGTGTTTTATCCCCAAGCAAACCATGACTTACTACTTGGTGAAGAAACCTTGTTTGCCATGGTAAGCTGTTTCTTGTAGTTGGCCACCAGGTTTGCTCACATCTCAGGAGGGATTTTGGGCCACTCCTCTTTACAGAAACTCTCTAAATCCTTAAATCGTATGGCCCTGAGCGATGTTCTTCTGAGTCTTAGTTAAAAGTTCTTTGTGCCACGCAGAGCTCTTGCCCCCCTGTCGGAATCGACTTTGGTCCCATGTATGGCCGGCTCTTCTGGGAGCCTCTAAAGAGTACCGACATCAAGTGGAACTTTGAGAAGTTTCTGGTGGGAAGGAATGGGAAGCCAGTGATGAGGTGGCACCCGACCATCAACGTTTCTGTGGTCCGAGCTGACGTCCGGAGATACCTGCTCGAACAGTACGCAAAGGATGTCTTTAATTAGATCTGATCGATCATTTAGTATTGTCTGTCTAATGAAGTAAGTGTAATCAGATGCAAATGATTAGTAGAACTTAGGTAGCTTGATGAGGAGTAATGTTACAGTTTCTTGTACCCTGAAGATGGCATGTTGAATGAAGAGGAGGCTTGAAAACAGTTACTCTGTGGTGCCTCTTTGGAATCTGGGATTTGGGCCAGCCTTTCAGTGCATTCAGGCTGCCCTGCAATCCCACAGCACCATGTCATCTTCCCATCTCAGGACTTGTTAACCATTACTGTCTAAATGTTGATTACTTTCAATAAATCATGAAGAATAACACGGTGTTGTGCAGTTTTTATGAGAAACAAACGTGGGTGCTGTGTCACAGAAAGGTGAAAACGATGTACTCTGTGGAACAAAACGGGAAGATAAACAGACAGTAAGATACTAATGAGACATTTAGAATAGATTTATTAAGCCAGTCAAATACAAAAAGTCTCACATGTGCTTTTTTCCTACAGCAAAAAAAAGGAGAAAAAAAAGAAAATAGGCTACAAACCAGGAAAATACATCTGCCATAAATTACAGCATACCTTTCAAAGTGCAATTCTGTTAATGTCTCATCTCAGCTCTAGCCCATCCTGATTGTTCCCTGTTGATATCTTGCTAGATAAAAGTAAGCCATTTCAAACCTTTTTTTTTTTTTGAAGCCCTTCATCTGACTAGTCAAAATACACTATACTAAGTAATCATAACTGGTATTCAGTTTAAACAGGCAAGGCTTGTTGATTCGGAGATCAGATTAAACTTTTTCCTAATAGTGTGACCTGGAGGTGTGGATCCGCTATCTGTTATTGCGACTTTGACTGCGTTACAGCAGTTCACAGGTCAGTCGGCAAGGTGTGGGTTGCTGGTTGTTGAAGTGGATGGAAACAAAAAGTCGAGACATCCCGACAGAGGGTTTTATCCTCTGGAGTGGCTGTACTGCTGTAACTGGGTGTCTAACCACGGCCTCTGAATTCTGATGAAAATCGTCCTCATTCTGCTGCTTGAGCTGAATTTAGATATTTTGTACTGGTAAGTACAACTCAGGTTATATGACATAACAGGTATATGAGGACGCGGCTGCTGCCTTAAGATTTTGCTGCTGTAACTCTTGGTACTGTGTGTTGGGGCTACGCTGTGTGCAGTGGTACAGGATGCAGTGAGATGAGCATAAATATCGGAATGAGTGGTCAAATCAAGTTGAAGTGTTTAATGAGATTAGGTCCATCATCATGGGGGAGAAATTACAAAAAAAAAAAAAAAAAGGTTGTGTATGTACTGCGTATTGTGTCTGATACAAACATACAATGTCAATAGCTACAATATATTGGGATTACACTAACAACATAGAAAGAACAGCATTACTAAAGACAATGATTTACACTTAGTCAATGCAACTATCAAAACAGCAGGTTATAAATAAATTATCAGTAATCACAATCATGTTTTTTTTTTTGGTATGATACCATCAAAATTCATTTCCCAAAATTTTTGTATTTCAACAACCACTTTTGAACAGTTACACAGTTATGGGACAGTTCTATAACATCGATGGTACTGAAAACCCTCATAAATCAATTAACATTCACATTTTAAGCTCTATGATTCAGTGTACCTATATAATCATTCATGGTTGGAATGAGTATATGTAGTCTTAGTCTTACTGGGGAATGGCTTCCTGTGACCCTACAAGTAACAAACTACTTGTTACATACTTGCAGATAGACAATCACATAGGTATATTGTCTGGAAAACAAAACAAAACAAAAAAATCTATGTTAATTATTCCAACCTATTTAACAAATGACTTAAAGTTGCCGATAAAAAAATCTAAACAATATTTCATGTGTATATTCAGAATAGCATCACAAATAGCCTTATAAAACGCAAGTATAAACAACATTACAATAGGATATCTACAGTTCAGTAGGAAAATTATAGGTCAAATCACACCTTGTCAACTCAAAAACAAACTGATTTCATGCTACTACCCAGGCTCCTTTTAAGTGGGTACGGTGATGCTTTAGTGCTTTCCAGGATCAATGTTCTGTCGCTCCCTTTTTCCAAATCCTGTTCCAGGTGCTCCGGTCGCTGCTGCTGCTGCCGCCGCTGACTGATCTACGGACACCAAAGTAAGGTGCAGAACTAAATTATTGCATCATGTTTCAAAAGAATCATTGGTGATTTGCATGAACGGATAGTGCTGCTAATAGTTGGTATGAACATAAATAAGCCTTACCCCACTATAGTTTACACCTCTGAGCTGAAGAACTTTAAGCATAACTAATGACAAAGTTTGGCTCATTGTTCTTCCACTACAAGTGTTTGAATACACACACCATCTTGTATTGTGCAATAGAAATAAACTACATATGACTGGTTGTATCTTACCTGCATTCTCTGGTGGTGGTCGTGAACTTTCTCCTACTGCTCTGGCCCCTCTCAACCCCCTCTCAGGTTGATTGAATGACAACTGCCAAGGAAAACCCTGATTTAAAAAAACCCAAAAAAAACACAGAACAATTATGTTAAAATTTCTATTCTTACTCGTCGCAATCAGCAGCCCTCAAGTCTTTGCCATAACCTAATATTGGTTATTGAATGTAAGCGTGCTGCCCCCAGCAAGTAAGGGAAGTAGAGGTAAGAGAGAAATTGAAAAGAGAAAAAAAAAAAAAAGAGAGCCTTGTTTCTTCAGTGAACCAGAGTCACTCCAGAGACAAAGACAGAGGGGCTTTAGAGCGCCCTTACCGGGGTAACGGGTTGGAAGTCTCGTACAGGGGTGGTGCTGCGGCGGCTGCGGCTGCGGCGCCTGCTGCATTGGGCATCCGGGAGGGAAGTGTATGGGCCAACCTTCAAGGCCCTGCGGTCCCACCTGCACAAAGGGACCACAGTAGGGAGGGCTCAGCGGGCCGTTCACTGAGTCTGACGTGGGGTCTGAGGTACGTCTTTCCTGCTGCTGCCCCTACGAGGGATCACAAGTACACATGTGATCCCCAATCAGTGCTTTGCGGCTACTCTCAGCGAATGCAGCGGCCCTGTTGTGGCACGGGACGCTGCTGACCTTCAACCCTGCTGCGGTTCTGCCTCCCACTGAGGCGTGCCAGTGTTCACCTCGCTGCTCCCAAATGCACTGACCGAAACAAGCTAGCTGCAGTGAGGCTCTTGTGATTCGTTTGGCATGAACCTACTACAGTCAAGTCAATCTAGTCTTCCACCATTCTGTCACTAGGGGGCACTAGTCTGCAAGCTTTACCCACCACCTGTAGCCCTTTTGGAACTTTCTTTTCAGGAGTCTTAAATATGCTTCAACAAATGGCCACACTGACCAAATATTTCACCTACTCAGTGTAACAGCACCTTTTAATCCACCATTTCAGTGTATATGTAACACTAGCAGTACCTGTTTGTGATGCTGCATCTGCAGTCTCTCCAGCTTACATCTCTCTGTACGTTCTCTCTGACACTCGTTCTGCGCCTGATGAAGCTGCGCCACACCAACAAGTACACAACAAGAAAAATAAAGAACCTCATATTAGGGCAGGTCAGCTAGAATAGCCACTAGCAGCAAAATTATACAAAAGCTAAAGCTTTCCTGGTCACATTATATACAGGGGAAAAAAAAATATGTCGCATGAGCACGATCTTACCTGATTGGTCAAATTAGTAATCTGACCCTGAAGTCTTTCAACTTGCCGCCTCAAGTCCTCTTTCTCTTCATTCATTCGCTCCCTGTCGCTCCTTTCTTTTCTGAAGTCCTCCTCAAAGATTTTTACCTGAAGTGCAAAGAAAGAAAAAGCAGCTGAAGGGAAATGCCCACGTAACTGCAGGACTGCGACAGTGTGTGTGTGTAAATGTTCTGTTTATCTGACCTGTTCTTTAAGTACAGCAATTTGAGTGAGCAGCTCCTGTTTCTTAAAGTTGTTGGCTGCATCTGCAAAGTTGCCCTGGCCAGGAGGTTGTTGGGAGGATGAAGGTGAGTGTAGGTTTAAGGCTTCTTCTAAAGCCTGAATAAGACAAAAACCAATGTTACCCTGACAGAAACGTTACTGCGCCTGATTGCTCTTTTTGCATCTCTTCCACACTCACTCGGTTGAGGCGTTGGATCTCCTTCTCTTGGTATTCTCTCTGTTTGCTGAGGGGCACCAGCTGATCCTGCAAGTAACGGATCTTCTGCTTCAGCTCGGCCGTCTCGGTGTTTAAACACTCCTTCTCCCCCTGGAACGAACGCACACGGACACCATGGCTTTAAAAACACCTTTTCCACAGTCAATCTGTGCCCTGCTTTCGTTTAGACCAGTTTCACCTGGCCTTTTCCACATCTGTATTCTCACCTGGACATTTTCGATCTTGGACTTGGCCAGCAGCAGCTTCTTGTCGTAGTCGCGTTGCCTCTGCTCCCGCTCAGCCTCCAGCTCAAGCACAGTTTTCTGTGACTCGGCTAGCCGTTGTCTGAGGTCTGTGATCTGAGGAAAAGTGGCAATCTTTTAGTTTAGGAAATGATCACATTGTCAAAGATCCAATTTTTTATAAATTGCCATAAAGTGCCTAATAATAAATAAAACCAATTAAGTAATAACGCTCCGGTATTGACAGGCATTAGCTTCAGAAATGTTATCTAAATAGAAAACTAAGCCATCAAATTCGCAAACACGCACTGCTGTTTTTGTGTAACATATGAACGAACCGAGTGACGCAAATGGATATATCTAGGGTTCTGTGGTTATAACCCAAAGCTGCACGGTGTCCCTGTCTGAACGAAGTGTGAATGTAGGTTTGTACATAATTGTGGGTGTGCACAACATAGGTGTGTGAGTGTCAATGTGAGAGTGTGTACGTCTGTGTGTCTCTGCTGCCCTCTGACTGCACCACAGCAGGAAGTCAGCGGGTACCGGAGAGGTAAGGGGAATTCTTACTGAAGTGTGACAGGCCTTGTGGTAAGCATGTTCAGATCGCAAGCTATTGCAAGATTGCACCTTTTCCACTGGACAAGCACATTTAAAAAAAGAAAAAAAGAAAAGAAAGAAAAAAGAGAAAAAAAGAAGAAAAAAACTAGACACATACACAGCTGCTTCTCTGCCAAGTCATAAACACAAACTTCAAAGTCCTGTTTGTTAAAGTTTTTTTTTTTCAAATTAAAAATGCTTTCCATCTGTCACTTCACCCATCACAGGTTTTTTGCTTGTTTTTCTGTTAAATCACGATATTTCACCTAATTAATGTCACGATGCTCAGTGATCAGTAATATTTTTTTTTAGTTTGGCAAAACACTTGAAACTAAATTCAACCATCACTTGGAAAATGTGTTGCTACAGGCACCAGAAGCAACTTTAATTCATAAAATAAGTAATTAAAACAATATTTGAACCCCACAGGTAACTAACCTTAGCTTCTTTATATGCTGAAATGAATACAGTGGAACTCTTTAGTTCAATTTCAGCTTTTCATAGCATGTAATCAATTTTACACACAAATCACTGAGTCTGGTGTTACGGAGAGACACCCAGTGAAATTTGTGACTGGTACCTCACTTGTACTGACACTTGTTAAATCACTTTTACTGGGTACAAGTGATTTATTTTAAGTCCAAAAGAGCGTTTAACATCTCTTTCAGCTAAACTGGACCAAACAGAGCTAACTGATGCAAGTGATTCAATATTTTGGTTTGAAATTTAACCTGAAATTTAAAAAAAAGAAGTTAAAAAAAAGAAAAAACTGTCTTTAAAATTCTTTTAAGCAGTCAAGAGCACCGTAACGCCTTCCCACACCCGTCACAGCAGCTGTAAAGTCATTACTGTACCTTCTGCTCAAACTGTGACTTCATGGCGTTCCACTGAATGTCCCACTGCTTGTTCACCTCCAGCACCTGTAAGAAGCCAGAAAGCGAAACAAACACCACTGAACATGTAGGAAACAAAATACACAGAGACTTTCCCCTATGGCAAAAGAGGATGAGCAGTAAGTAAGAAAGTAAGCAAGCAAGACTCACATCCTTTCTCTGCTTCTCCAAAAGCTTGATCTTCTTTTCATACACCTCGACATCACAAGGTTTAGTTGGGGTTTTCTCTGCAGCTTTTCCACTCTGGGGGGTTGGGGGAACATAAAATATTCCTAAATCCACAACATTACTACATTACGCACATTGTAAGAGGTCACGAGTGGGAAATTTTCAGTCACAAGATTATTGAGAATCATTTAATTAAATGTCTTTAAAAAGAACACAGATTAAAAACTGGTTTTGGTAAAAAATACTTTATAGAAATGTTTTAAATATGAAGCTGCAGCATATAATGTATGTGTACAAATTTAAATAAATCAATTTTAATTAAACTGAAACTACCTTCTGTGGTGTGGTGGCCTCCATTTTGGGTCGGACAGCCGCAGATTCCTCCTTCACCGGCTCCTCTTTGGCCTCTGGAGTTTCAGCGTCAGGTGGCGACGCAGATGCTGCCGCCACTGCTGCCGCTCCTGTGACCAACTCCTTAAGTTTCTGATTTTCCTGTCTATACCGGCATGAAAATGAAAATGATAGTGTTTGAGAACTAGGTCTCATTCTAAGACATGGCTGTCATCATGCTCCAGCTATTGGAGGGCTTCTGGGAAGAACCTACAACGCCAGAAAGCCCTGGAATAATCCCCTTCAGAAGTGAAAGCGTGCTTAATTGTTAACATCAAGGGCAAAGTAAAGATTAGGTGACACATATTTTATTAACAGTAATGAGAATTTGACTCGTCATAAAATCAAATGATTATAAGAAGCAAAACAGTCCCACAAAAAAAAAATAAAAAAATTAAAAAACAGACCAGAAGAAAAGAGAACAAGATGTCAGAGCGATAGTATTGTTTTATTTGTAGCACAGTCACATCAAAAGGAGAAACATTACCTCAGCTGTTCCAAGTCTCGATTCCTGATATGATGATCCTCTTCCATTTTCTTTCTAAGCTCATTGTTCTCTTGTCTGAGCTGCTCACAGAGAGTCTATAAAACCCAAAGAGGACAATATTAAACACCATTCTGACATTTTCTTATGATCTGTATTCAGTCGCATATCCAGAAATGCCATCAACCCAGTGACACAAAGATAAACTTATGTTGCGTTTTAAATTATGTTGGAATGCAAGTCACGTGTACTCTAACAGATAAGGAAATGCCATTTCCTTTATCTGACAAATCAAGCTTTAGTTTCCCATTTTCATCCCATTAAATAACCCTTTTCCCGCCCACAGGGTTTTGAGGAAAAATTAATGTTCCATGTAGTGAAAGTAGTGAGACTTTAAAAATATTTTATTGAATGTTTTATACGTTCTACACAGAGCACCGAGTACGTTCAGCTTTTGTTTTTTTTAAGTTTTTAAGTCTCCAGCCTACTTGGTCTACCACAAATAACACTTAAATCACTGTTAAAGTGCTGAAACAACATCCGTCCAGATGAAGTATTATTGCATCTGTAGTTTTACACTCGCGACCCGTCAAATCTGACACAAAAATGCTTTTAAAGTCAGCAAGTTATCCCGGGCGTGCCATAGCGGTAGTATTTAGCGCGACAGTTTCAAGTTGCTATAACAAAATTTAGATTTTATATTTTTCTTTAACATGACTGATCATTGTATAAACACTTGGTTTGCTCTTGCACTATTACAACACTTAAATCACTATTTCTAATAAGCACTGTGGTGATTTGTCATATTTTTTTAGTTTAATGACACAATAGTTGTGTGCAATACCTGTAGGAGGGAGGTCCTCTGTTCATTCTTTTGGACTTTTGAAGAAAGATGATGAAACTCCACAGCCATGCGACCAAGGTGCGCTAACAGCTGGTTTGGGTTGGACTCCTCAGCAAATATGCTGAATGAGCTCTCTAGCCTCTTCAGCTGGCTCGCTAGCTCGATGTTCTCCTGAGGAAGGAGGGGAATTACTCCTACTGCTGACCCGGCCTGAAGATACCCACACAAGTAACCAGTCAGTCACCTGTTCCTCTCAAGCTGACTCAGTGAGCGTGCTCTCAATTACATATGAATTTAAAACACCATTCTGTAAGAGTCATCATTCTCTATGAAAGGGAGCAGCCGATTTGTATGAAAGGCAAACTAGTTGGTCCTGTTGGGTTTATTTTTACTACCCACAGACTACAATTAGCTCTTCTTCTTTTGCCAACATATATTTTAGATGGGAAGGTAGGCTAAAATTTTTAGAATATGTGACAGGCTGGCCACTAGCATAAGTTTTAACATGTGCACCTCAACATTGGCCTAGTGTCCTGTTAACACATCCCCTGGGATTTAGTGTGTGAATGAATCAGCGGTGTAATTCTAGTCAGTGACAATCCTGGACTTTCCCCTGACTGACTCAGGCTGGAGCTACCAGTATTGAGTTTTTTGGTGAGTCAACACACCAAGGATGCATGTCCAATATTGAGGAAATGGCTATAAAGAGGAATGATTAAATTTAACCTCACTAAACAGAAACCTATACAAACTAATGTCAGTCCTTTCATAGGGTAAAGAATAAATGCTAATAATAACCATATGATTCAAATAGATTTGAGCTATACATCTGGTACGTACTGTCAATGCCTCTGAAGTCTTTCCCTCCATATTCACCACCTCAAACTCTGACATGGCATCCTATAAAAAAATATATATATACATATATACATACACACACACACACAACTCGAACATGATGCCAAAAAACAACGACGAAGTTAACATTCTCCACTCAGATGTTATATTGTAGGCCCTGATAATGCCTACAGCTAGTCTTAAAATAATAACAGGGTCATTTCTACCTGAACAGAAAGCACAAACAGATTATTTACATTGGGCTTCTCTGGCTGAAGAGTCTTTCCTAAACAGCTTGATTGCTCCTCCTTCTGCTCGGCTGTGGTATGTAAACAGGGTTTATTACCTGAAATACACCAAATGAACATTAATGGTAACAATCAGCCAAATGCTGGCCACACTGTGTAATAATCCAAAAATGTGAAGAAAAGTCTCCTTCGTTGCCTTTAAGTATGTGAAACCTACTTTGTGTCTCAGTTTGAATGGGCCCTCCCATACACAAACTGGCGGCGAAGCTGGACGATTTCAGGGCTTCGTTGTCTCTCACAAGTTCCTCCACTCGCTGCCGAAGCCTCGACGCCTCTGACTGAGACTCTTCCAGCAAATCACCTGCAGGTATTAGAGAGAGCTCGTCTCTATCTAGTAACACCTTCACTTAATCTAGCTTTGTGTCTACCGGCAAACCCTGTTGTCACTAAAAATATCAGCACAACATCAAACAACGTGTGACAGAAACTCCGTGAGAGAGTAAGCACTCCTTTAGTTAGTCACTGACCCATTCATATTAATAGCATGTGAGTTTTTAAATGGATGACCAAAGCAGATTTTCAGGTTTCACTACATTTCACCACATTGACACTGAATGACACTTTAGGATTTTGTTTTGACTACAAACATACATGATGCTACAACATCACATGTTCTCTTTGAGGCTACGTCAAATTCGTTTTAAATAACAAATGTGTTATTTAAAAAGTCTGTTCAACTTTCTGCTGCTACAGAATTCAAGCTGAGCAGTTTTCTCAACTTTCTGTGTAGAAACTTTCGGAAAAAACGTTTTGAGCATCCACTGTGACCAAGGAGCACATGGTAAATCGGTGCTCCAACATCAGTAAAAGAAAGCCACCATCAAAGTTGGAAATCCAGTGGCATTACGGACATAATGAGCCAAAAAGAGCAGTCTAACTGAAGTAGATGTTCCATCTTCCTGAGCTGAGGATGAAGATCGTGACCAAATTAAAGCTAGACCCGGAACAAAGGACAAAACTCCCCTCACTCACTGACAAAATCCCATCACAGGAGATGCTTGTAGATGTGAACGCAGCTCTACCTCGAGCTTTCCTGACTACCAATATCACTAAAACCAATGAGCTAGATGTCACTGCCACAATAATCCTAAAAACACTGATCTACTTTTAGTCCAAGTAGGCTGGAGAGAAATAACTGGAAAAACATCTGGGAGGAAGAAATGATACAACACCAAAGCCAAGCGGCTGGTGGATCTAAGAGCAGCAACCTCAGAAAAAGTGCCAGTCAAGATCACAAAGGTAGACATCCAGCAACGAGCCTCTAGAATGAAGAGCTAGACAGCACCAGGACCTAAAATAATTGAAGATGATTGATGAAGAAGCTAACACACCATGGACAGCTGGCAGCACAAATAAAAGGGACTGCTAACAGCAGGTACTCTTCTGTACTGAATAACAAAGGCCAGAACAATCTGAGCAGGAAGGAACCCCCACAAGGGTACAACACCATCAAACTACAAGCCAGCCAATTACCTGCTTCCTCTTAACATGGAAGATCCACTCAGGGTCTTATGAACTAGGCTGAGTGGCCACATGAGCCAATATATGATACATGCAGAGCTCTGGAAATAACAGTACTGGGTCCAAGGACCCAAGTTGATGGCTGTGCAAAGGAGCCCCGGAGACTATGCAGTACATTGTCGACACAATCAAGTGGCTGGGATAGTGTAAAGGAACATATGTGCCACATATGGATTAAAAATCCACACTTCTTGATGGGAGATACAGCCAAGGATGGCTGAGAACAACAGGCCTAAAGTCCTACGGGATTTCAAGTTCCAGACAGTCGTGCAGCTGCTAACCATAGTGGTGGATGACAAAGAGCAGAAAAGCCTTGTCTATCACAATGCAGCAGTGATAGACATGGTAATCCCAGCGGTAAGCAAGATCTGAAAGCGAGCTCACAAGAAAACAAAAAAGTACCAATGGCTGAAAGAACAACTGGAGCAGCGTGGTAACAGGAGCATTAGGAGCTGTAACCCCAAGACTTGAAGAATGGCTCCAGCAGATTCCAGGCACAATCTCAGAGGTCACTGTCCAGAGGAGTGCAATCCTAGATACTGCACAGAACTCTCAAACTTCCAAGCCTCTGGTAAAGGATCCAAGCATAAGGAACACACGCCACAGCCCCAGGGGTTGAAAAGGATCGACACACAGACAGACACACATACACACGGCCTTAACTTCAACTTGAGATAACTAGTCTTTAGAAACATACCTAAGCTCTTAAGTCCCTTCATCCGTTCTCTCAGCATGCTGTTCTCTTCCAGCAGCTGCCGATAGCTGCTCCCTCCTCCAGCCTCATCCCTGGCCTTGACCTCACTCCCACCTGGATCATAGATGCGGTATGGTCCTTTCCCCTCCATTGCCGTTGCTTACTTCCTACACATTGTCCTCTGAACTGTGGAAAGAAGACACAAACTGGTATTTTTAACTTAATAAAAATATCAGAAGCTACGCAGCAGGAGACACAAGAACACACAGAAGAAGTCAGGAGTAGCTGACCTTTACAGAAAACAAAGAGTTTTCTAACAGGCTGAAAAAGTAAACAACTGGAAAAAGAAATCCTGGCAATTGTTACATTGTGAAGTTATATTTAAGCTCCGACTTAAAATTGTGTCACAGATATAGGTTATTTAAAAGTATAAAAGGTACACCACAAGATCACCAAATACGCTCGTACTCTCAAAGTTGAACACTTGAACATAAGATAAAGTTTTATAACAGGAGCTCGGAAGTAAAAGCAAATATGCTCAGATGAAATTAATACCACCTGCCTTTTTTTTAATACTACACAGCGTGACACTAGCGACCTGTTATAATTTCTAACGGGACGACTGTGGACTATGAGCGAAACGTTGTACGGAAAATAAAAATCCGACGACGACTTTGAGAGGACAAATTCTGTACTATGAACCCTGACAGAGCCGGACATATGGCAAAAATGTGCTAGCTATTTTGATGGGAAAATATGACAACTACAACGTTCTTATCCTGGGAAAAGGGAACAAAAGCAGAGCAAAGAAAATAACAAAACAAAACAAAATGTAATGCAAATCCAACTAACACACATCTATCCAGGAGACCAGACTCAAATACACCACAATCTAGCTAATGACAGCTACCTTGATTGGCTGAAGAAAGCTAATATTAGTTTTCGCTGTTGTCATGCAAATTGCTAGCAACATCCTCGTTAGCTGTCGGCTAGCTAACACTAGATGACTGTGCGGGAAACGAAGGCGCTAAACTCCCCTTATTTTTCCTCTACAGAGACTGTAATCGATTCGGTAAATCGCTGGAAACGCGGAGATAAACGCCAAGCCAAAAAAACAAAGAGGTGGCTTTTTTGCTCGGTACCTTTCAGCTCGCAGTGGCCTCTCGTCTGCCCAGACATGTATTGCGGAAGTGGTCTACTGAGTCTATGCTGTAACCTGGGAAATTCCACCTCGCAACGTTTGGTAAACAGCGATGATTGACAGCAACGTGGCCAATCGCAGCTCGGCTCTATCAGAGGGGCACCAACAGGAGCAGCTGACCTTAATGTAAACACTGGAGCAAAAGCTCTACATGTATTCTAACCGTGGAGGTATTACCAGAATTGCCAAACCTGTTCACATGATCTACTTTTAGGCATCAATATCCATATATGGCAAAACAGTGAATGATGCAATAATTCGATGGTAAGTAAGACTCATAATAATAATAATGATAATATTTTTTTTTTAAATCCCCTGTATTTTCTCTTGAATTGTAATCATTTTAATTATATTTCGTATTAACATTACTATTGTTTTTACTGTGTACTGTCTGAACCCCCGACTATCACTCCCATCCCCCCAAAGTCATGCGACAAACCCCGACCATTTTCACTCAGTGACTTTTTTTTCCCTCATTGATAAATTCAGAGATGGAGCTGGTGGGGGTTTCTGTGATTGCATCACATATTTCCTCTGAACTGAGAGGGCAATACGTTTTAGTTCGAGTTACGCAGATTTTTAAGCTGAACTAAATTATTGTTAAGAGATGTGTAATGATGAGTTTAGAGCTGGAACAAAACTTGTTATTCTATCCACATTTTTATGCAAATGAAATACTGGATAAATTAAACATTTGTTTACATTTCTTTTAAAAAAAAAAAAACAGCAAATCGTAAATGTGATTAAAAAATACATTTAAATAAAGTAGTTTCCTGAAAAACGTCCAAACACACTGTTTTGTCTATTTCCTGATTAACTATCTAGTTGATCAAGAAATGGATTAGCTTTAACTGCGATATAACAAATAAAATGAAGATGAACTATTTGTTTTATAAATAAGGTAAATAACTGACTTTTACGTTCTTTGAGCTTGTATAAGAGTTCAGCCTGTGAGACGTGAATATTACAGTAGTAATATTCTTTTTTTTTCCAGTCCATTATGTTCATATGAGGTATTAAGAGTACACACTGTACATATAACACAATCAACCCCAAATATTAGTTTTTTCAGTGCTGACCTAACTCTTTTTAATTAAACGTCCACTCCAGTTGTATGTATGTTGTCTCAAGGAAGGTTGGAACACCCATATATCGATAGATAAGGAAAACATGTAGAGTGCTAAATTAACAGACTCATCATTTATTGGATGGAACTTTTACTTAAAACTGTGTTTCTCACACATTGCTCACTATATTTGACCAGAACTGTCCCAACTTTATTGAAGACCCCCCAAGAAGGCTAAAATTAATCACTTGGAGCAATAGTGACATCTTGTGGGAATTAACAAACAGATAATCTGCGGTTATGTTTCTTCCTCAGGGAGTAATATACGCTGTTCCTCTGGTAGCTGGAAACGCAAAGTGTGATACTTGATCATTCAGCTTGTGGCTACACACAATCACACTGAACCACACAAGGATATTCCCGGCTGAGAAGCCTCCTGCGTAATTTGTAAGGCTCTGTGAGGAGTGCTAATAAAATCTTACACAAATAACAAGTAAAACTGCTATACATGACATAATTCATACCAAACCTCAACTAATCTTATACTTGTGTTTAGCTTTTCTATTATTGTTACTTCCTGTCATGTAAAAACTCTACTGGTGGGTTACTGACATAGTGTTAAAACTGTTTTAACAGAGAAATCAGCTTGATTTTAAATAGAAGTTCCTTTTACTCATTGATGTCTTTGACTTAACCTCTCTCACAGAAAATCTTACTGTAAAGAAAGAGAATAAGTGAGAAAACAAGAGACAGTGGGTGGACAGCATGTGATTTAAGACAACACACCTTATTTGAAAATCCTTTCACAAATCAGCCATAAACACCCTTTTCAAGTCAAGTGAAAAGTCACATGCTTCAACTAAAGCCACGTACAACAATGAAACAATAGGCGTACGCACACATGCACACACAAAGGGTATCTATCCCTTTGGCCATAAAAGTCTGGTAAAAATGTGTGACTGTGGTCCCCAGAGAGCCATTTAGTGTCTACAGGAAAAAGCAAGAGCACAGCTCATGTGGCTGTCACACACACAGAAGTTGTTTTTTCCTCATTCCTGTGCCTGCCAACATTTACATTGCCCATATTTTTTTTGGTGCAAAGTGTTTCCACTTCGGGCTGCTGTGATGTGCAGAAATGATAAACAGGCTGATGACTCTGAGACTGCCAGAAGAAAACAAAAACTACAGGCCTGAGGATACAGGAAATGTCACCCATCATTCAGTCTTGCTGGGTGACAAACTGCACACTTTTTCTTATGCTCCCACCAACATTTGACAATGTTTTAAAGCACTGCACAAAGCTAGCAGAGTGAACACATGATATGTTTGTTTTTTGGTTTTTTTTAATGAGCAATCCTCAAATTTGAGCCCTTCTCTAAACCCTTTTTGTCTGTAGCACAGAGTAGGCACCTCACCCTGCTGAGACAGGGACACTTTCTCATCTCCCAGCAGTGGAAATTAGCAGCTGATAGTCATTAGCTCTGTGCTACTTAATACAAAAAGTCCTTGTGTTTGCCGAGTAGTGACCAGCCATCCTTCTCGAGGCATTAAATCAGGGACATTATTCCTGCTGAGACTCTATCGCAATGCAAAAACCACCCAAAAAACTGGGCTACATATCACTGGCAACAGATACAAATGTATTTTAACATTTTACAGGTTACTTACATCAATTTTAGTTAAGAAAAAAAAGTTTTAGACTTTATAAAATCCAAGACTTTGTATTAGCTCTCGGCCTGTGTGTAATGGATACTAACAGATTTATTTATGATAATGAGTAAATCAGTTTTAAAGTATAATCTGAGTTATTTTATCTTCACTTTTTATAACACACAACCGTATTTAAAACTGTTTTTAAATGGAAAAAACAAAAGCAATATGATAATATACACTGTGGTCAATATATACAACAGATTTTTATACAATATTTATCACAAATCTCTTCTTTTCTAGCGTGATGGATGTTTTCACTGTTACATTTGCCCAAAACATTCTGTTGCAAACAAAGGGCAGCTTATAACTGAGAACAAAAACTGACCCACCCAAAACTATATTTTAAAAAATCCACATATCTATACAAATGCACGCATCTAAAATATTCTTTACTTACATTTCAAATGTTAAAACAAATAAACAACAACTCACCCACACATTTAGCTCGTATCGGAGAGGCACTTTTTAAGGAAACTGGTGAATGGGGGGAAGCGATTTCACTGTGAGACTTGGGGAATTCCCATAACCCATAAAATGGCCTGATACTGAAGGCTCAGAACCTGGTGTGTGTCCAACTGTTTGGCCTGCCTTTGCCAACACATGAATGGAAAGCTGTATACATTTAAATCATTTATGTGCAGCAGCTTGCAGTTTGCAGCACATGTACGTGCTTCATATAAGGATGCATGGCAAAAAACCTACAATACTGAATGATACAAAAGAGACTCTGGGCACATGATGTGACATGTATAACAGAGAAAAATGCATAGACAACCTATACTAGTGTGTATGCACAGTGTGGCAGGCCTACATGCAGAACAGTGCTTGGCTTGTTTGCATGAAGGAACCACAGTTATGAAAACTGTAACAACATGAAGTCAAAGGCTAAAGCAACATCCTCGACTCCCTCTGAGAACCGAGCACCTTTGAAATATGTAAACTTGAATCAATTTAATTTATGCAGTACGAGCTGATCATTGCTACTGCAAAAAAAATCCCCCATTATCAAAAGGGAAATTCAAGAACAGTGTATGTATTGACATTAACAAAGTGTTATTGCAGTAATCTCTTAATCTCCTGTAATTATGATCAAATAGAGCAATTTCAAGTTGGGTGTGCCACTGAGAGCAGCGAGAGCTGCAGACTCTTATTTGTTGCCTTGGATTTGGCGTACTGCAGGGGATTTCCTCGCCACATACATCTCTTTTTTTCTTCTTTCCTCTTTTAACTCGCAGTGGCCCGACAACAGCTGCACTCACACATATGCAATGAGCTGAAACACTAACAAGAAAAAGACAGCTGTCTTGCACTTTTCCTCTGCATTAACAAGTGTACAAGTGCAACTGATACACGTGAAATGAAGCGTAAAGTGACGTGTTAATACGCGCAAATGTGGAAGAGCTAATATGAGCGTGTTAACTATCTATTAGCTGCTATTCAATATCTTAAATCTTTGCTTTCCATAAGCTGCTATTCTGGCATTGTCAGCCTTTATTTACACTAGTTCTCTTTTATGAGTAACAATAATATATGGGTATTTTTGCTAAGCAGAAGAGGTATTAAAATGGAAGGGGGGTTTCCTGATCTTAAATATTCTAGTTCCCATTTTGCTCACCTCTGTACTGTTGCCAGTATCAACATGGTTAATTATTAAAGTGCCTTGTCAAATACAGGAACCCACGTCATAAAAAAGGTACAGCAAGAGAATGTGTGGTCTGATGAGGCAAATGAAAAACTGTAATAACAACATGTAGGAAAAAACAGAAGAGACAACTGTTTTCAATTGTGTATTTTTTTTAATTCAGGTGTGTGTTACCTTCAAATCACAGTATTTGTTGGATGGCCTATAAATTAAAGGTTCTGCTTTAGTACCTACTTGTTAAATATACTACAGATGCGAACATGATCATCTTCATCGTGAGCATATAACACTGTAAAAAAAAAGAACCGTCTCATCCTGCTGGACAGGAAGCTGAGACATGAGAGCAAAAAACTGGCTTGCAAGGCTGCGAGGTCATAGGTCACTTGATTTGGCTGAAGAGTGGCAGCAGTTACACTGAGAAAAGATGCTGACGTGAACCATCACAGTTTCACTCTGTCAACAGTCTTGTGGTCACTAAAGTCTGTGAACTGAGCTGCAGCAGGGCTATAACTGCGTTAATCTTCCCCTCCACAGAGAATCAGCAGGGTTTTGCGATAGTCTCCTGACGTGTCACCCTGTGCATGGTCAGAAAAACACAAATAGTGGAAAAATCATTTGGTCATGTTTTGGAAGGCAGTGCGTATTTCTGGCTCACACAATAGTTAAATGCAGAAGAGAAGCTGTGAAATCGGTCTATATCAACAAAGGAGTTAAAAGTGGAATTTCCCCTGTTTATCAGCTGACACTCATACAGTAGATAAAGATTTCTACTTTATAATCTCGATCAAGATTTCACATTTGTATGGCAAAAACGAAACTATGCAGGGCAACTGGTTAGCTTATATTAGTATACATTTTAGAAACAAGGGTAACACAACCTGGCATTTTCCAGAGGTAACAGAACCAATAAATCTCCTGCTGTTGGCTTTAAGAGGTGCTGGAAGGTGGATTAATAGCGTAGCATGGGATTTGAAGCTTTCCCCCAAACTCTCAGGGGAACATAAATAAGCATATTTCTCAAAACATGCACAGATTTAAAGTTTGAGAAACTGCTCAATTCGAAACCGCTTTTGTAAGTGAAACTAGCAAACTGAAAATGTACAATTAAATTGAATTAATTTAATAAGTGATCCATTCAGTTATTTATCTGCACAACTTATAAAAACAAGATAAAGCAATCCTTGCTGTTGCATAATGTGGAAATGTGTTTTCCAAACCAATCCAGGGCAGCTTGTTTTTATTGGTGTCACAGTGATTTCATCTGTAAGTTATTATAGAACTGCTTTTAGGAACTTCCTGTCTCTGCGGCTGTCAGCCAATCACAGAGCAGAGATAGAGGAAGCATGCAAGAGGGAAATTCCTAAACAGCTGTGTTGTGGCCACAGACCCATAGTCCACCGCAGAGAGCTATAGATTACCGTACCCCACCACCTTACCGCAGCAACAGAAAAAGGATGTGCACTGCATGCTCTGCACACAGCGGGACCAAGGCAATTAAACCAAAACTCCACAGACACACAAGTCACATGTGAACACAGCATGTCAAGCAGAGGCGTTAGCAGACAAAGGCTCAGACTTACAATCATAGTTTCTACCTGGATGAATTCATGGAGGGAGTCATCGTGAGTTTCTTTGAACTCTTTTCGGATGTTGAAAAGGTCGATCTCGCTACGGGACACCATGATGCGGATCAGCGCTCTGTCGTCTGTACCAAGACCCTGCAGAGGAAATCAATAAATACTTTGTATATTCTGAGTTAGACAACTGAGGATGCTGCACCAATAAAAGTGACCTAATCACGTGTCACGGCTGACATCTAGTAACCAGATGACATGCTGCAGTATGTAGAATAACTGATCTAACCCTAACTCATCTAAAGCAGAATGAAGAGATACCTTCATGGCTTTGTACAAGCGATCTGCAAAATAAGAGGGCTGGTTCTTTACACTGCACACTGCAAAGACAAGAGAAACATGCAAAGGCTGAGAAGTTGTCACCCAGATTGGATTTCATCAACAGTATCATCCACTGTGGCAAACTTTAAAGTAAAAGAGAATAAAGTCTGTAGTGAAAAATAGTTATTACCTATTGCATAAAAGGCATTTTTCACATCTCCAGACATTTCCTTCTTAATAATCTGTTCAATGTCCTTGTTACTGCATTTGACAAACTCCTGGAACACTGTGAACAGCAAAGAGCATGATAAGTTATTGTGACCTGAATCCACTGCATTTTGTTGGAGAAATTTAGTTGAACACTTGTAAAGATCATTGCAACCTACATATCTGTGATGACCTTTACCTTTCCTGAGATGAGGGAAGCTCCTGGTGCACAGGATGCTCATGAACTTCATCACCATGTCATCTGAGTCAGCATTGCATGCATCGGCAAGTTCCTGGTACGTTCGGGAAGAACAGTGGGAACACAAAACCTTCAGATCCATTCTTCTATTTCATATTTGAACACAGTAAAGAAAAGGATGCATTCGGTCACCTGAGCATCTGCATTAGCTCTTTCCACATCTGCAGGGCCCTCCTCTCTTGCACCCTGAACAGACAAGGAGGTTAAATGCAAATTAGTGCCGCTTAGCTCTGTAAGGCTAGTGGTTAACCAAAAACGTATATTTTTGTTTTGTAAGACACTATAAAAGACAGTTATGGAGGTGATTAAATAGATCTATGTGTAACAGAGAACACAAACCAGACTACCAGACTGCAACTGGTGAGTGGGCGTGGAAATTACACACAGTCTGAGTTCTCATGATGATGACAGACATTACCTGCACGAGAGAAACGAGGATCCGACAGAAATGGCCTGATGTGTCTGACTGAACGGCATCCTCCAAAGACTTTTTATAGGCTGCAAAGTATGATATATTACATGCCCTGACAAAGGTTTTTAGGACAAAGCAAGTGATTCTTTAAGCCTTATTCTGGTGCCAAACTTACCATCCTGATAGGCAGCATTCATGGCATGTATTTCCTGATTGCTCCTGGTAACCAGGATCTCAATGAGGGCGTGTTCATCAGTCCCAGCACCCTGTTGAAAAAAACCACACATAATCCTAGGGAAAAAAGCTAGTGTGAGCTTCATGTCTTGCTATTTTGGCTTTTTTTTTTAAAAAAGTAATAGGCTTTCTAACTCTATACTGACTATTGTATGTGTGGGAACCAGGAAGGTAGTGCTTAGTGAAATATAAAAAGGTACAAGAGCCCATTTCAAAGTTCAGCTGCCTGTTTAACTCTAAGTAACACACTGGACCTCCAAGCTCTTGTGAACATCCAAGACTTACTACTTATCCAAACCGGTTTCATCTGTTCAGTTCCCATGTTAGGTGATAATTTGACTGTTTGCCTTCAAATAACCAAATTATTATATTTCACTACTTGAAAATGCATAAAACGAGGACACAAACAATTATGAAACACCATCTGCACGCAACTGCTGTGTGCTGAGAGCAGAGGATGAGTCAGGTTTGCCACATAAGGAAATTCAGTCAGGTTGAAAAGTTATAAATACATTTTTATTTGACTATAAAATATCTTCTGTGTAATTTATCTCTGCCAAATATCATCCACCACATGTTTGGGAAACAGGTATCAGTAATATGGAGGGTTAAATGTGAGCCGTGTGCACTACACATAGAAATGTAACATATTAGCACTGGAGTCTCATTTAAGAGTGAAATCAGTGGGTGTTTTGGTTTAACTCCTACTTTACCTCCATTGCTTTTCTCATCATTTTGGCATCAAATTCAGCTGGTGTCAGCATGAGCCCAATTATCAGCCTCTCTAAGTTCTTTGACAATTCAGACTTCAGGTCCTTCATCAGATCCTGGAACGCCGAACACAGTGAGTTGTTAAAAGCTGTCGTATCCAGTGGAGGACATATAACAATAAATGAATAAAGGTAATATTTTGTGATTTAGCCATATTTTCTATCATTCCTGTGTCTTACCCTTCCAAGTAGGGATTTGAAGGCCTGTCTGATCTCTTGCCTCTGGGCATTACTTCTCCGTGCAACAATATCAATGATTGCATCTTCATCTGTTCCTGTTATAAAGAAAAAGGAAATGCCATATGTAAAAAAAAGAGTTTTGCAAAGTTGCAAGGATAGTGTCAGTGTGTTTTATATAGCAGGGTTCGCATACCAAATCCCTTCATGGCTTTCCTCAGTGCTTGTGCATCAGCAGCAGGGTCGAAATTAGACGCCGGGCGGACTGTAGGCCTCAGCTGAGGTAGTGCATGTTACAAAATTGAAAGACTGACAATTAGTATTTACTCACAGAGTGGCAAAGTTACTAATATCCTTTAATTAAATCCATATCTGTAAGCTTGAACTAAAAGCACAGAGGTCTGAACAACATGCAAAATAAATTATTTGTTATTCAAGATTTTTTTATTATCTGATAAAAAATTATGAAGCAACACATTTGGCTTTATGATAATAATCTCTTGACATTTGAGGGGGCGGGTGCCCTATTGAGTTTAGAATTCATGACACCACTAACAATGCAAAAGGTTGGTAGGATGAAAAACAGCTCAGTCTCAGGAAGCATTAGTGAGACAGCCTTTTGTTGTCAAAAATGCTGAGATCTTTTTGACATTTACTCTCCAAATGGGGGTTTGGGGAGTTCATTCTAACAGAAAACTGTTTGTATTTCAGCAAACAGCACTCTGATCACATCTAGACAAAGCCACCATTGTGTAGACATAACACTGTTAGCATATTGCCATAGCACATCATTACAGGGCCAGCAGGTAGTGGAGATGCAAGGCTCTGCTGAGGCAAACATGCAATCACACATCTAAGGTGGGAGCAGACGGAGCCCAAACCTGCACTCTGGTCATGGCACTTAATTCCCACATCTTGTAGGCTATCTGAGCAGCTTCAGGGAAGAATTCTCCAGCTAAGCTGCAATGACCGGTTTGACAAAACATAGCACACTCAGCAAAGCCAGAACCTCAAGCAGTAAATAGTGGGAACATTTCTAGGAAGAAGACTAAAATACAGTCTCTGCACCGTAAGTTTGTTTAACTCAATTATGAGCTTCAACAAAGAGTTTCCATTAGCCTCAGTATTCATTAAGGTAATAAAGCTTTTATATAGTTCAGAGTAACAGTAGTAACGCCATAAAATGGTCCTCTAGCACCCCCTTCTGGATGCAGCATTCCTAAAACTTACTCATCATCCCCTCCACAGAGGTTGAGCAGAGTCCGCTTGTAATCCCCTGATGTATCATCCTGATTGACATACACACACACAAAGTCATATAAGTGCTCTACATTCACATACAGAGTGCATATAAAAACATGCTGTACCTCTCTTTCTCACCTTAATCATGTTATAAAGCGACTTCTCATATCTGAGGCGGAAACACTCTCGAATGTCCAACATGTCAATTTCAGAGCGAGAAATCATGATCCGGATCAGAGTGTTGTCAGCTGTACCGAGACCCTGGAGGGATTGAGGGACGATGCATTGTGGCAACAGTTAAGTAATCCTGAGCAATTTTAATTAATTTAACAATCTGTCACTAACAAGACCTAATTCATCATAACAGTACCAGTAAGGCCTTTCTGCCTACAAACACACTGGAAGCAAACTGAATGGCTACTTGTGCTTACCTTCATTGACTTGTAGAGGCGCTTGGCAAAGAACATGGGAATGCTCCTTATGCACTGGACTATGAGAAAAATGACCAAATTAGACACTGTGTTGTGTCACAATGTAAAGTACAATGGTGCATTCAGTGTATTTCCTACCAACGGCCAGCATCAGCCTCTCAAAGTCTCCAGACAGCTCGTTCTTAATGCTGTCTTCAATGCTCATCTCTGCAATCTTCTCATATTCATCAAAAACTAAACAAACAGTGGAAAATATTGTACAAAATTAGTAATCTCATCCTTTTGGGCCATTATTGTGTAAAATCTTGAGTTTGCCTTTGTGCTTTAATTCCCCCCAGATTTTACTAAAATGGTTGTCCTGGCATGTTAGCAAGTTTAGGTAACACACATAGTAGCAGGAGGCTGTTACTGAGGACCGCCAGCTTCTAAGTCACTTGAGGTCAGAGTGGGGATGACTGGAACGCCTCATTGTTGAGATATTTTCTCGGAGAACTGAGCTCACCCATGCGGAGGTGGGTCACGCTACGGTTTCCCAGGATCATGATAAATTTGGCCTCGTCCGTTCCCCACTGCTCCTCTCCAGCTGCATAGAGATCCTACAGAGAGTTTAGAAAACAGATAGGGTCCAGGGCAGAGTTATTATAATTTTGTATTTTGTAATTATATTTCATTTTTATATAGTTTTAACTTTTTTCTATTAATTCAGTTTAGTTTCAGGTGGTTTCCAGAGTGAGTTTACTCGTTTCAGTTCAGTTTTTATTGTTTGAAAATCTTCAGTTTTAGTTTAGTTTCTGTTACTTTCAGTCTTAGTTTTAGTCTTTAGTAATTATTACTGTAAGCAGGGCATATGTCAGAGGCAAGATTTAAGTAAATCAGTACAGGTATTACAACAGAAACACAGGACTTTCTGAGCAGCTGACGTACAGTCTTGTAGACATTAACATTTCTACAAATACGTTCATGAAAGCCTCATAAGGCAAGTTTTGATGAAATTTTACCAAAATAACAAACACTAAAACTAATGATACCTATATTTTTATTTTATTTCAGTTAATTTTACAAAATCAGAAAATCATTTCAGTTAATTTTCTTCTAATGTCGATTTTTTAATTCTTATCTTAGTTAGTTAAAATGTTTTTTCACATCTACATTTATTTTTTAGTTGAGTTTTAGTTAACTATAACAACCTTGGTCCAAGGTTTATCTTAGTGTCACAGGAAGCTGTACTGACCTTAATAAGCCAAATACCCACTGCACTATCCTGGATGCCTAAAAATTCTTGATTGACATGAGCTTTTATGTTTAGCCTTAATAAAAAAAAAATGCATACACATTTGCTGAACTCTTGCTAAACTCATAGCTGCAGCGCTTCCACATGTCAGCACAATACTGATTTAAAGCAACAGAGGTCATTCAGCACTGCTACCAATATGATACTTTAAAAGGAAAGAAAAGGATGCTCTTACAACAGGACACTTCAAGTATTCTTCAAACAAAGGCTGTGTAAAGTCAAACAGCATATGCATGTTTAGCTTTTATGTTGGCTATAAAATGCTTACTTGGGCATCCTGCTGAACCAGGTCTGCATCCACTACTCCTGACTCATCTCTGGTCCCCTAGAAGTATTGAATCAAAACAACAGACTGCAGATTAGTCAGAGTTTAAAGGCACAGTGATCAAAGTGTGTTTGAGTTTCCTACTTAGTCACCTGAAGTAAAACAACCAGCATCTTCTTAAAGTGGCCTGAAGTGTCTGCGATTACATCCTCCTCCAGGTCTCTGCCATAGGCTGGGTACACAGATGACAGTTATAAATACTATCCGATGCGTAATTCAAGTGACATCTTAGATAAAACATCTTACCGTCCTTGTATGCTGCAACCATGTCATGTATTTGTTTGTTGTTCCTTGAAGCCAGTACTTCAATCAGGCATCTCTCATTTGTTCCAGTACCCTTAAAACAGAGTACGAAGGCGGATGTGAAAGAGTTTCTGCCTCATTTAATACGGAGTGAGAGCGAATCACATTTTTGGCTTACTTTGATTGCATCATGGATTTCTTTGGCATCGTGGTAGGCCGGGGTTCTCATCAGACTGACAATGAGGCGCTCAAATTTTCCCGTGAGCTCATATTTGAGATCATCAATCAGGTCCTGATGAAAGAGAATTTCAGTGATGCTGGACTCAAAATTGCTATCTTAAGCTTTTAAAGTGTCTAAGCAATGTCTGGAAATTACAGTTGTGCTCAGATGTTCACATATACTCATCATGGGCGTAAATGTCTGGTCATTTTGGGCTTTCAATAATTTCTTTGAGCTGTTATTTTCCCATGGTGAAATGACTATATGGCATACATCTTTAATGGCTTAAACAAAAACAAGAATTGGGTGCCTCGGCTTTACTCCTTCAAACATACCTCTTATCATTTTGGCCAGATAACTAAATCTTTGTCTCATCTAACCATAAAGATTTCTCGAGAAAGTATTTGACTTTTCTACGAGGGTATGCAAATTTCAGTCAAGCTTGAAGGTGCTGATTTTGGAGTAGATGCTCACTATCCTCTCGGTCTGTGGTGATTTCAAACTCTCTTCATTGGAGACAGTGATGCTGGTGTTCCAACAGTTTCCAGTTCATGGCAGGCTTGAGCCTCGGTGGTTCCTGGGTTCTGAGAATGGCAGATTTGGTCTACTCCCTTGACAAAAGGGTGACACATGTGAATAACTTTACGCACAGTTGTTTGTAGTGATGATCCTGGAATCTGCAGCTGGTTAGAAATTGCTCCAGGAGACCTTTCCAACTTGCGTAAATCTACAATTGTCCTTCTTAGATCGTCACTGAGTTTCTTAGACTCTCGCATTGCTCTGATTATTGGTCAATATAATGACCGCTGTCAAATAAATCCTTTCTATGCTGTCAAGGAGAAACTACCAGTTGTAGTCAATCATGATGACTAATAAGATGATAAGAGGCCTTGTAACATATTGCAGAACCTTCGGCACCACTTATTAAAGATTTGAGTAAATATTTGTATATATTTGAGTCTATGTATATATTTGACCCTATGTGGATTAAAGACACTCCAAAATAAATCCAAAATTGTGCACCTAATTCTTATTTTAAACCCATTAAATATGTATGCTCTACATTTATTCCAACCTAATTGTTAAAATGAATCATTAGATCATTCAAATTAACACATGAATGCCAAGTAAACTTCTGACCACAGCTGTAGCATTTAAAAATGTATTTGTTTACCTGTCCAAAGTTGCTTTTGTAAGCTGCGATGACTTCTTGCCTTTGCGCATTGCTTCGAGAGGTTACCAGGTCCAAGATGGCCTCTTTGTCACTTCCTGAGAAACAGAAAAGAAACATTTTCAACAACGACCTAAAAACTCATCTTAGACAACATCGGGAAATTCGTCAAGTGATGATTCAGCTGACTAGTGGGGAGGACAAACGATGACCTTTACACCTCCGTGGCCAAGAATCACAGAGGAGCGGGGCACTCACCAATGCCTTTCATAGCATTGTAAAGGGCCTCGGCATCAGCGGTGGGGTCAAAATCGGAAGCGTCTGCTATTGTACCTCTGAACACCTGAAAGAGTGAACAGTTCAAGTCAATTTCAAACATGAAACATTTTCAGTTAAGATAAGAACAAATAACACAGACATGCTACTCTTTGACAAGTGACAAGAACATATGATATCAGTCCTCTTTGCGCAAAGTACATCTGAAACAAGATTTCTGTTGTTCGGTATGGTTAGGTCAAAGGAGTCTTTTAATAATTAACTGAATAAAAAAATAAATACAGCACTGGTCTGTGGTTACAGAAGTGAGGCCACCAGCTACCAGCCAAGAGCAACAACAAGGGTCTACAATTCCTGATACAACATAAATATACTACATTAGTAGTTTTGATTATTTGCTATATTAGCAACGTGATTCAGGAGATTGGATTTTAAAACTGTTAAATGGACTGCTATGAAACTTGATACAAAGAGTCATGAATTCCAGTGACTTTGCTGCTTCATACAGTTTTCCTCTACTGCCATGTGTCATTAAAATATTGGGTTTTTAGTCCACATCCATGAAATTTGATACATTAATGTCCCCATCAGGATAAATTCCTCTCATTTTTGCCACTACATTTCTGTGCCAATTATTAACCAAATGCTAGCATGCTAACACAACCAAACGTGTGAGCATTCTTCATGTTACATGTCAACATACCAGTGTAGCTTTTCTGTAGAAAAAAGGAGACTAAAAACGAAAAGCTAGTATGAGAGAAAACAATCTGACTTTTTTAGCCACAGCTTGCATTTTGCAGATGGCTTGAAACAGCAGTGGGCCTGGCTTTGCTATGACTTTGCATATGCTGCTCACCTCCAGACCAGACCAGTTGTAAAACCTTTTTTTAACCACACACTTTACTTTTTTGCAGTTAATAAATTTGCACTTTGTGTCCCATTCTCTAACAATGCATTATCTCAACCCACACCTCTTGCATGGTGAGAGTAGTGGAGTGGTGTAGCAGCAGTGACAGCAGCTGAGTATTTCCACCTGTCTCACCCCCAACAGATCAGAGTGTGTGTATGTTGCCTGCCTGTTTGTGCAGGGGCGGGAAAGTAGACAGGGTCGGGTTGCACACAGAACTTTTACACATCAGACCGTCTAATATACAATAGCTCAAAAAGGATGAAAAATATCAGCATTATGATCTCGTAATAATAAGATCTTCACAAAAACAGCCTATGTACTACTGAAAAATTAAACTGCAGCAGCTGCTCTCGAGGTTACTGCTGCATTGAGGCTGTCAGCCAAATTGTGCTCTCCGCCCAGCTACAGAAGCCACTGTATATGCTCTGCTTAACATCACTCCTCAGGACAGCTGTAAAGCTTCACCCACGTGGCAACAGGCCACAAACACAAGCCCCTAGCAACAGACTTTAACTAAACTAATCACGGTTCTTAAGAAGGGCGGTAAAGTGAATTTAATAACATTAAGTTGATTTCTATGCATCCCTCTCCCTATAAGTGCAGTCTGTTTCCACTGGTGCCCAAAATTTAAAAGAGGTAAGAGTTAGTTTGTGTTTAACATTAAATAATTTTACAAAGTCATTATGGAAAGATGCCTTCAGGTATATCAAGGTGCCGCAGGTAGCACTGACACTCTACACTGCTGTCTTTATGTTGCGCAGGGCTCACATGGTGGCAGATGGCAGCCTCACTCTATCCACAATTCATTCTGCTGCACTGATACAAGATCTGGTCTGCAGTTTGATTATAGCCAACATGATACAAGGCCAGATGACCAAGCTCTTGTCCACTTACCATGTCTATATTTGGTCTTGTATGTCAACACTGCTCAGGAATCAATAGTTTCAGGCCTAAAGGGAAAGACAGAAATGCTGAGGTACGGGTAGCCAGTAGCACTGGAAAACCTCCCTGCCCTGTGAAAGGTGACCTTCACCTCAGCTTTGGATGAAACTATGTTGCAAACAATGATGATCTCTATTTCCTGAGTAAATACAAAGAGGTACTGTTATTCAGTGTCCAGGCTGTTGGCTACCTAGCGCAATGAGCTAGAGCGCAGGAGCAAAAAGCAGACGGGGGCCTGCTTTCTATTAGACTCAACCTCATATTCACACAAAAATACATTTATGGATGGAATATGTTTTATTTAAACTTGCAGGAAAGCTGGAGTCACATTTTCCATGCAGCTATACTCTGACTATAATGCAGACATTCAGACAAGGTAAAGATGATGAGGCGTCAGTACAGAGAAGCTACTTCGTCTAGACTGACGATACTCAATTTAGAATCACAACACAGAAGTAGGCTAGACTGAATTTACACACAAATATTTTTTAAGAAATGAAGAATTTATGCTAAATTGAGGGAGAAAGTGTACTCCACATGGTTTAAAATAGTGTACTGTTTGTTTAAGACTCCAGTAAGGCTTTCCCAAAAATAGCACGCGCAGTTTATCTTAATATCAGAAGACAGGTCTGGGGGACACAGCTTCTCTCTCTCTGTCTCTCTCTCTATATATATATACACAGGGCCACACCCTTCTCTGCCCCCCCCCCCCCCCCCCCACACACACACACACACCGAAGGATATACTTTAAATGAGAGGCTTTAAATCTAACGGTATATAATTTTTCTGAATTAAAGTTTAATTTTAAACTTTCTGGAGTTGAATTTTTACAGCTGTTCCTTCTGCAGCCACGGGTGCCAGGGGCACATTTAAAAATGACGCCTCAGCAAACTTTTCTGTTAATTTCTGACATAATATATGGAGCCGACAGCGAACGACAGAGAGCACCTTACCTTCTCCGTGCAGGAAGTATCGGTGCAGAGTGACAGCGGCCCTTAAACTCGGTCTGTCTTTTCCCCCCGGTCGGATGAACTCAGGCCGGCCAGTTACTCGTCCTCAGTGACGTGGTGACTGCGGCGCTCTCTCGCGCGGCTTCTCTAAAGCGTGCGCGCATGTCTGCGCGTGAGAGAGAGAGAAAGTGCGCGCTTGAGAGAGAGAGAAAGAGAGAGCGGAGATTTGATATAAATGTGCTTAATGCAAGAAAATGCTTCAAACATGGGTGTAAATGTGACTGAGCTGCTTATTTCTATTATTTCCCCCACACCCTAATTTTGAAAAAAAAAAATAAACAAATAAATTATATATATATATATATTAATAAACACCTTTCTTTCTTTTATATATTAAGCCAAGCATCCACGTCAACTTTCTGAACTTTGGCAAATGCGTACGAGTCTGAGTTTGAATTTTAACAGAGGGCAGCTTACTGACACTGATGTGAGAATTTGTTGTTCTATTTCTGTCCTGTCAGGAGACCTCCAGTAAGTGTGGAGGGGCGTGTGAGTGCGTGTGTGTGTGCAGTGGGAGGGGAGGGGGAGCATGACTGCGGTATGACAGTAAAACGACTGCCACATTCATTGCTCTATTCCTGGAATGCATGCATGCATGTTTAGCCCACAAATTTGCGTGTTGCATGTGTATTTCCTGTGATCTTTTATGTTGGGCTTTTTACTTCATTCATTCATGGTGATACTGGTGACGCCGCATGTGGAGAGAGGTGACGGAAGAGATGATGAGAAACTAGAGGTGACTTACAGGAAGCACTGCCGCTGACAGGCAGACCAGTGCTCCACTTCGCAAAAGCAAAAAAAAAAAGGCATGACTCAGTATTTCATTAGGTGAAGAAAACTGTGATAAAAGTTTACACCTGGTCTATGTGCTTGATAAATGATCTTATTTACTGTGTTCAGATGCAATTCACACATCATATGCCCAGTGAGGCACAGAAGACAGGGAGATAAGATTAACATGCAAACCCTGTTTGCTCTCTTCAAAGGTTGGCGAGGGAGCAGAGATAAGCACGCTATGTCTAAGGGAGGGAAAGACAGGTTAATGATGGGGAGGTGGTTATCAACATCTGTAGTGATGTTTCAGCAACATTTTAGATTAGACCAATTAGATAATTGTGTAAATATTGATCAACCCTTTAAAAGGAAAAAATGTCCTGTTTTGGAGGCCCTGTATGTTTTACATTTGAATTTTGTACTCTTTGTTACTTTAAGAATATGTTTTGGTCTGTGCCTCTGGTACTATGAACTTTAAAGTGGATGTATTGGGCAAAAACCTATAGCGTCAGAGGCTTTAGCTTTGATCTATGAATGAAATGAGTCCGCTGATATGTTTTTCTTTGTTCTTTTGGTTTCCTCTCCTTTAGTGTACCCTTTTCATCTTCACCCTCAACCAGTGTTGAAAGAATGGGGTGTCCATATGGTGGAAACACCGAAGGAGCAGTGAGGAAATGTCTTTTGTTGCATAGTGACCTCTTGTGGTTTGAAGATGCACTGCATACCCAACATAATTTCATTCTGGCTGAGATGGGAAATATATATTAATGCATATTCATTTTATTTATTGTTGTAATGAAAACAAATTCAATGTCAAACTATGTAAACTGTGTAAACTGTATTCATTAGATACGTAATAATTAATGAACATTTCATCTATGATGAGTCTATGATTGTCATGGTTCTGGATCTGTAACTCTGAATTTTGAGGTCTTTTGGGGCTTTTAATGCTTCCTTATTAAGTCTTCTCTTGGTTCTTAGGTTGGTTATTGTTATATTTGATTTCAATATTCTCTTGTATTTTGAGCCTCAGCTGTTTTTTAGTTTACTTCCCTGTCTTGTTGTCTTTGACTAATATCAGCTGTTTTCTTTTCCCCAGATGTTTCCACTCTTTTTACAGCCAAAAAAACAAACCAAAATAAAAAACATACAAACTTCTCTTTCTCTTTCTGTTTTTTTTGTTTTGTTTTGTTTTTTTTGCATGGAACATTAAATTTTTGTTAAAAAAAATTTAACAAAGCATCTAAGCTATTATACGCACTTTCAGCACCATATCTTTATTCTTGTACTCCCTTTAAGCTTTAAAGGAGTCCCTTAGTCGTCAGTTCATCCTCTGTCTGAATCAAGCTCCTTATTGTTTAAGGCCAACTTTCCTTTAAGTTTTTAAAGCAGCTCTAGTCTGATTGGCTGTCCTTTGCAAACAAATGGCTTGAACAGTGGGTGGGTGGAGTTTCTGTGCTCACAGCAAGAGTTGCGTGCTCTTGACTGATGTCATACAAATCCCGAAACAGAAAAACAGATGGAAATAAAGCATTAGGAGCAGTCACAGTGATTACATCCACATCCACAGATTATTATTCAAAGCCATGATTATTAGAAGTAGCCACATCTGTACCGCTATATTTAGATGGCAGAAAATAAAGAAAGTTATAGAGGCATCTGGTAAAACATTTTGTATTCAATTCAATTCAATTCAATTTTATTTATATAGCGCCAAATCACAACAAAAGTCGCCTCAAGGCGCTTTATATTGTACAGTAGATAGCACAATAATAAATACAGAGAAAAACCCAACAATCATATGACCCCCTATGAGCAAGCACTTTGGCGACAGTGGGAAGGAAAAACTCCCTTTTAACAGGAAGAAACCTCCGGCAGAACCAGGCTCAGGGAGGGGCGGCCATCTGCTGCGACCGGTTGGGGTGAAAGAAGGAAAACAGGATAAAGACATGCTGTGGAAGAGAGACAGAGATTAATAACAGATATGATTCGATGCAGAGAGGTCTATTAGCACATAGTGAGTGAGAAAGGTGACTGGAAGGGAAAAACTCAATGCATCATGGGAATCCCCGGCAGCCTACGTCTATTGCAGCATAACTAAGGGAGGATTCAGGGTCACCTGGTCCAGCCCTAACTATATGCTTTAGCAAAAAGGAAAGTTTTAAGCCTAATCTTGAAAGTAGAGATAGTGTCTGTCTCCCGAATCCAAACTGGAAGTTGGTTCCACAGAAGAGGGGCCTGAAAACTGAAGGCTCTGCCTCCCATTCTACTTTTAAATACTCTAGGAACAACAAGTAGGCCTGCAGTGCAAGAGCGAAGTGCTCTAATAGGGTGATATGGTACTACAAGGTCATTAAGATAAGATGGGGCCTGATTATTTAAGACCTTGTATGT
This sequence comes from Oreochromis niloticus, assembly GCF_001858045.2. NCBI lineage: Eukaryota > Metazoa > Chordata > Actinopteri > Cichliformes > Cichlidae > Oreochromis > Oreochromis niloticus. The sequence continues at coordinate 28,921,227 of NC_031966.2, read as the reverse complement.
GAGGAGCAGGATTTTGAATTCAATTCTGGATTTAACAGGAAGCCAATGAAGGGAAGCCAAAACAGGAGAAATATGCTCTCTCTTTCTAGTCCCTGTCAGTACCCTTGCTGCAGCATTTTGGATTAGCTGAAGGCTTTTCAGCGAGTTTTTAGGACATCCTGATAATAAAGAATTACAGTAGTCCAGCCTGGAAGTAATAAATGCATGAACTAGTTTTTCAGCATCACTCTGAGACAGGATATTTCTAATTTTAGAGATGTTGCGCAAATGGAAGAAAGCAGTCTTACATATTTGTTTAATATGTGCGTTGAAGGACATGTCCTGGTCAAAAATGACTCCAAGGTTCCTCACAGCATTACTGGAGGCCAAGGTAATGCCATCCAGAGTAAGAATCTGCTTAGATACCATATTTCTAAGATTTTCAGGGCCGAGTACAATAACCTCAGTTTTATCTGAATTAAGAAGCAGAAAGTTAGCGGCCATCCAGGTCTTTATGTCTTTAAGACATTCCTGCAGTTTAACTAATTGGTCTGTGATACCTGGCTTCATGGATAGATAGAGCTGCGTGTCATCTGCATAGCAGTGAAAATTTATGCTATGTCTTCTAATGATGCTGCCTAAGGGAAGCATGTATAATGTAAATAGAATTGGTCCTAGCACTGAACCCTGTGGAACTCCATAATTGACCTTAGTGTGTGAAGAGGACTCTCCATTTACATGTACAAATTGGAGTCTATTAGATAGATATGATACAAACCACTGCAGTGCAGTACCTGTAATACCTACAGCATGTTCTAATCGCTCTAATAGGATATTATGGTCAACAGTATCAAACGCAGCACTGAGGTCTAGCAGGACAAGCACAGAGATGAGTCCACTGTCAGAGGCCATAAGAAGATCATTTGTAACCTTCACTAAAGCTGTTTCTGTGCTGTGCTGAGCTCTGAAACCTGACTGAAACTCTTCAAATAAGCCATTCCTCTGCAGATGATCAGTTAGCTGTTTGACAACTACTCTTTCAAGGATTTTTGATATGAAAGGAAGTAGCCACTACAGTTATAAATGAGTAATTATATTTTTTTTGACATATTTCCAAACGTCAGTAATCCTCAGTAATAGTTATTTCTGATCAAATCTGTGCACTTTATACATACAGTTGTAAATCTGAAACGCAACAACAAATGAATGGGTACAAAAGCATTTTTCACATTCTGAACAGGATTTTCTATTCACAGTTCTCACCCTGTGCCTTCATTGCAATAATGAGCACATTATGATCCACACTGGTCGGGAGTAAGAAAGGCTACTTTGTAAATAATTCCACTGAGTGGGAGGGTCATGCAGGCCGGTCTTGTATATATCGCTGTAAAAGTCATGCCTCTTTCATCCAAGTCAGCATCACGGATATTTTCGTTCCACTCCGCTTTTGAAGTCACCAGTAACTCCTCGTGGGACTGAACGCAAGGTAATGAACTTGTGTGTCTGCTGCATAAAAATATGATGTCAGTTTCAAATCCCTGACCTCCTCTTTAATCAGAATCTGTGCATTTTAATGACTGTGCTTCTTTAAATGCACAGTAGGCAGCCGAAAAACAACATTATGAACATTAACTGCTTAACTGCAACGATAATGGGACATCTGGCTAAACAAACCACATTTTTTTAGTTAAGCATTACCCTCAATATGCTATCTCAGCAAGTGAGATCCGCAGATACGAATGCTTAAGTTTAGTCAAAAGTACTTTGACTGCACAGGCTTCCTCCCCACTCACCTCCTGCCTGTTGAGGTAGATGCCACAAGGGATTAGGAGAGCTCAAATCCCCTGACTGGAGATGAGAAGGTAAATGCTGCCTCTCAAAGTGTGCAGCCTCCTTCCCGAATAAGTCATAAAAGCTGCTTTGTCCTCCCCCATGTCATGAACTCACCGGGCCATTAGAGCGGCAGGCTCACACCTTTATGTTGAGATGGAGATACAGCTGCTTCACAGCAAGCAGACAAACTCTACAACATAGCTGTAGTAATAAGACCACAGGCTTGTTTTTAAGCAGCACAAGAATGTAAGCACCCTTTGAGAAGATACAGTTATTGTTTTGTTCATATATCCCGAACACCGAGCGCTAAAAAAGTATTTCTTGGTGTTCCTTTTGCTTAGAAATGCTTTACAGGTTTCTTTTAGTGAAGAGCAAACTTATAGACAAATTATCTTGATAATATGATCGCAAGACGAGAAATAAAAAATAGAAATCTGTAGAAAACCCTCAAAGATTAGAAGAGATGTATCCAATTTTTGACTGTATATTAAAGTAAATATAGGAAAACACTATCACATCTTTGTTTTCTCACTGTGCCTTAACTTTCATTTGATTTAATTTGATTTTAACAGTAGTTGATTAAAGGCAGGCCTGAAAGGCACTGCTGCTGTGAGAACACATCTAACACATAAAGCTTTTGGACTCTTCAGAAATATTCAAAGAAGTAATTGTGTGGTGAATTAAGGCTTAAAGTGCAATCCTGAAGCCGGGGCGTGGATTTCTGCGCTGGGGGTGGCATTCTGGAAATCTCAGGTATCAGCATTATCATATCAGCAGAATGATAAAGAGGTACATTTATAAAGGGATAATGTAACCGAGCCGAATGACACATCCTATTCCTTCTCTCTTCTTAGCACATCTACGAGGTACAAGATCACACCAAAGAGGTAAGTGAATGTGTTCTTCTTAGTCTCACTTCTGTCAAGTGTTAGCATAGCACGTCAGCTGTCATGTGATAATGATTAAGCTTTAATAAAACAGATTTTCTTAAGTCTTAACAGTTTGCATGTGTTCTTCAGTGCCTCAGTTTTAATTACAGTAGCATTCTGTTCTCTTTCTACACAAATGAAAACACTAAGAGACTTTGAAAATCGTGTTTCTCAGAAGAAAGAATCTTCTGACGGAGGCTGACCTGACAATTATTCACTCACTGAAAATCACCCCTCACCTTTTGTCCCACTAGCTCGCTCCTTAAGTCTCTCTCATTCACTCATCTTCCATCCTGATCCAAACCCACAGAAGTATGTCGTGCAGCATAGTGAAGTCCTTTCTGGTGAGCCTATCCCGGAGGAAGCCCCTCGAGCCCGACGGGGAAGAGTCCACCTTCAATCGATGCCTGACCACTCTGGACTTGGTGGCCCTCGGTGTGGGCAGCACCCTGGGGGCTGGTGTCTATGTCCTCTCTGGAGAGGTGGCCAGAGAAACAGCGGGACCCAGCATCATCATCTCCTTCTTCATCGCTGCCCTGGCCTCTATATTTGCTGGGTTATGCTACGCAGAGTTTGGTGCCCGGGTTCCTAAAACAGGCTCAGCATACCTTTACAGCTATGTGACGGTGGGAGAGCTCCTTGCTTTTATCTCTGGCTGGAATCTGCTGCTCTCCTACGTCATAGGTGAGTATGTGCAAATTGTAACGTCTATTATTCAATGATATTTTCTTCCTTTATTGATGATTTAGTGATCTTTAGTGACCTAACATAATGTTTTCACCACACACTGATGCTCATAAATGTTTAACCACCATTAAGAGACTATTTAACACTGTGACCTTTCAACCAGTGGAACAGCGAATTCTTAACTGCTATTTTTCCACCTCACTGCGTCATATCTCTTGCTACATTAATTTTAACAATAACACATACCGGGATCATTGCTTTGGAACAATCCCAATAATAACCCCATAAACCAGGACTGTGGTTCAAACCCTGAGTTATAAAGAGGGTAGGAAGTTTCTTTTGTTTATGGCTGCAGGTAAATTATGGCTGATTAATTAGTTTATTACATTAACTATCGATTCACTATCTGCTCAGGGACATCGACTGTTGCACTGGCATGGAGTGGAACATTTGATGAACTCATTGGGGGAGTCATATCAAAATACTTTGCAGAAAATGCTGCTATGGGCCTGCCTGGCTTAGCACCTTACCCTGATGTCTTTGCAGCAGCTCTGATCGTGCTCTTGTCAGGTAAAATAGTAAAACTGTTGTTAAATGGTGACCACAAAAGAGGATGCGATCGCTGAATTAACCACATTTTCCACGAAGGTCTCCTGTCTTTTGGAGTGAAAGAGTCAACGATGATCAACAAGATCTTCACAGCGATCAACATCCTGGTGCTGCTGTTTGTGACCATTTCTGGATTCATCAAGGGGGACATCTCCAACTGGAAAATCAGCAAAGAGGATTTGCTAAACACCACTGCCATGTAAATAAATGCAAAAAGACACACTCAAAGCCAGAGAGTCAAAGTGTGTGGAAAGTCATGACCTATATAATTACAGCGTTACTGTTCTCCTGTATGAGCTGTAAATAACCACAAGGTAATGGTCTGTACCTGCTGCAGAAACGCAACTGACATCGCTAATGCAACAAGCGAGTTTGGAGTGGGCGGATTTTTCCCTTATGGCTTTGGTGGAACCGTGGCTGGAGCTGCAACATGCTTCTATGCTTTTGTTGGATTTGACTGCATTGCTACAACAGGTAAGAAGACAATTTGCCAGTTTAGTTTAGTTCAAGATTCTTTCAGCTGTTTCCAGACTGGGGATCTTTTATCACACTATGTATCCACGCTAATATAATATAATATATCCATCCATCCATTCGCTTCCGCTCATCCTTTTCAGGGTCGCGGGGGGCGCTGGAGCCTATCCCAGCTGTCATAGGGCGAGAGGCGGGGTACACCCTGGACAGGTCGCCAGTCTGTCGCAGGGCCAACACACAGGGACAGACAACCATTCACACTCACATTCACTGGCACATTCACACCTAGTGGCAATTTAGATTATCCAATTAACCTATCCCCACAAGTTGCATGTCTTTGGACGGTGGGAGGAAGCCAGAGTACCCGGAGGGAACCCACGCAAACACAGGGAGAGCATGCAAACTCCACACAGAAAGACCCCGGCCTGATGGTGGAATTGAACTCAGGACCTTCTTGCTGTGCGGCAACAGTGCTAACCACCGTGCCACCATGCTGCCCTAATATAATATAATATAATATAATATAATATAACATAACATAACATAACATAACATAACATAACATAACATAACATAACATAACATAACATAACATAACATAACATAACGTAACATAACATAACGTAACATAACATCAAGGACGAAGATAATCAGAAGAGAATGAGTGGTTGGAAAAATATTGCACTTGTGGTAATGGATGAAATAGTACTTTATTTCTAGAGAGGAGTAAATGATAATTATAACGATAACTATTACCTCTACACTCATTAATAAAGCACACTGAAAATATTACCTCCTTTGATTTAATAGAGCAGCTGATCTTTTTTTTTAAAGAAGACATAAAAATTTACTTGGTTAAACTTCATCCACTTTTTTATTTTAAATTTTCAAAACTTGTAAATTTTCACAATAGATTCTTTACATTTTTACAGTTTTTTATTAGTGGTGCTGGGAAAGGGTTAGAAAAATCATTACAGTATCCTATTATGTCACAATATTTTGTGTGGCAAAATATTGCAGGGACAACACTCTGGGAATAATACGAACAACAGGGCTCGACGCACATGATAAAGAGCCAATCTTCCTGTAAATAATCACGGTTGGACTTGGACTGACTGTAATCACTCAGAGAGATTTACAAATTTACAAATAACTTACATCTGATTTATAAATGCAGACAGATTGCCAGCATGTTGCCATCAGTCAGATGTCAATGAGAAAAACTCGAGGGAACTGGACTCAGCTGGCTGCGGCTGGTTGCATTCCTATAGAACAGGAAGTGCATATTAATAGTTAGATTTGAAATTTTGTCTGTGTTATCAGAGACAGATTACATGTAAGTTCCAAACTGACCTCATATAATTGCAGTGAGATAGCAGATTGACTCCGTCTTAACGCAACATTTATGGCAGGTTTTAGGGAGTGTGTTGTTATATTTCACAATTTTATTTTGTAGCAAAAAACAAATAACTGAAGTGGGACAACTTTATCTTATTGGATAAAACAGATTGACAAAGTTTAACTTTGAGGACATAATTTGCAGTTGAAAAGTTGATAAGTTGATAAATCACCATATATATTATTGGGATACTGAGCGTGTCACACAGCTTGTTATAAATCATATCGTGAACGAAGAATCGTGATAACATCATATCGTGAAGAAGTATCGTGATGATATCATATCATGAGGTGTTTGCTGATTCGCACCACTGTTTTTTATGATTTTTCTGTAACAATGACACCCCTGCAGGAGATTTATCTTGTAAGGGGGTCACTGACTTCTTGGTTTCCTTTCTTTTAGGAGAGGAGGTGAAGAACCCCAAGAAGTCTGTCCCTATTAGCATTGTGGCCTCATTGCTTATATGTTTCCTGGCCTACTTTGCTGTGTCTGCTGCTCTCACCCTCATGATGCCCTACTACCTGCTAAGTAAAACAAGCCCACTGCCACTGGCCTTTGACTACGTTGGATGGGGTCCTGCCAAATATGCTGTGGCTGTGGGTTCACTGTGTGCCCTGTCAACTAGGTATGATAGTATGGGTTGTGCATGCATGGATCAAGTGATGTTTAAAGTTCAAATTCTTAGTCTGCAGTAGCACAGTCCCCAAGTGTTCATATGCCTGACTTTCTGCTAGCTTTGAACAGAGGTGTGGACTCGAGTCACATGACTTGGACTCGAGTCAGACTCGAGTCATTAATTTTATGACTTTAGACTTGACTTGAAAAAATGTTCTAAGACTTGTGACTTGACTTGGACTTTTACACCAATGACCTGGGACTTGAATTGGACTTGAATCGGTTTACTTGAAAAGACTTGATATTTCACCCCAAATCTAAAATTTAACATGCATATTATATAGAAAGTGTGCACCATTCATTCAATTCATTCATTCATTTATTCAAACCACACTCCGTACGTATGTGTGCGTGAGCTGTAACACAGCCAATCAAATTAACCAGATTTTTTCCCCCCCCGCCAAAAAAAACGCTCAAAAATGCTGCGAGTAGTTCTTTTTTTTCAGGTACATAAACTATGAAGTAGTCAACAAAAA